>NC_057807.1:269416108-269417854 GCF_018294505.1 Triticum aestivum | reverse complement strand
CATAAGTATTGCGTGAGTGTTAGCAATTGTAGAAGACTATATGATAGTGGAGTATGTGGAGTTTGCTAAATCAAAGCTCTGACATAGACCCTTCCTGAAAATAAGATGAATTGCAATTGTTTGATGACTGAGAATGAAGTTTGCTAGTTTTCAAGAAAGTTTATGGTCTATGCTTTAACATGTGAATAGCTTGTTACTTGATCGTGAGAAGTTTTATGAGATGAACTACTGTTATGACATATAATCATGCTAGAAAAGGTGATTGAAATTATCATTGATCGAACTTGTGCACCTTCTAGCATTCACACTTCATAAATTCTTTCTTTATCATTTACCTACTCGAGGACGAGCAGGAATTAAGCTTGGGGATGCTGATACGTCTCCAACGTATCTATAATTTATGAAGCATTCATGCTATTTTATCTTCTGTTTTGTATATTTACGGGCTTTATTATACGCTTTTATATTACTTTTGGGACTAACCTATTAACCGGAGGCCCAACCCACGTTGCTGTTTTATTGCCTATTTCAGTGTTTCGAAGAAAAGGAATATCAAACGGAGTCCAAACGGAATGAAACCTTCGGAAAAGTTATTTTTGGAACAGAAGCAATCCCGGGAACTTGGAGTGCAAGCCAGGGAAGCGTCAAGGAGGCCACGAGATAGGGGGGTGCGCCCACCCCCTGGGGCGCCCTCCACCCTCGTTGGCCCCTCGAGACTCCCCCGACCGACTTCTTTCGCCTATATATTCCCATATACCCTAAAACCATCGAAGCACACAATAGATCGGGAGTTCCGCTGCCGCAAGCCTCTGTAGCCACCAAAAACATCTCGGGAGCCCGTTCCGGCACCCTGCCGGAGGGGGGATCCCTCACCGGTGGCCATCTTCATCATCCCAGTGCTCTCCATGATGAGGAGGGAGTAGTTCACCCTCGAGGCTGAGGGTATGTACCAGTAGCTATGTGTTTGATCTCTCTCTCTCTCTCGTGTTCTCTCTATGGCACGATCTTGATGTATCGCGAGCTTTGCTATTATAGTTGGATCTTATGATGTTTCTCCCCCTCTACTCTCTTGTAATGGATTGAGTTTTCCCTTTGAAGTTATCTTATCGGATTGAGTCTTTAAGGATTTGAGAACACTTGATGTATGTATTGTCGTGCTTATCTATGGTGACAATGGGATATCACGTGATCCATTTGATGTATGTTTTGGTGATCAACTTGCGGGTTCCGCCCATGAACCTATGCATAGGGGTTGGCACACGTTTTCGTCTTGACTCTCTGGTAGAAACTTTGGGGCACTCTTTGAAGTACTTTGTGTTGGTTGGATAGATGAATCTGAGATTGTGTGATGCATATCGTATAATCATGCCCACGGATACTTGAGGTGACAATGGAGTATCTAGGTGACATTAGGGTTTTGGTGTATTTGTGTCTTAAGGTGTTATTCTAGTACGAACTCTTGAATAGATCGATCCGAAAGAATAACTTTGAGGAGGTTTCGTACCCTATCATAATCTCTTCGTTTGTTCTCCGCTATTAGTGGCTTTGGAGTGACTATTTGTTGCATGTTGAGAGAAAGTTATATGATCCAAGTATGTTATTATTGTTGAGAGAAGGAGAAGAAGCAGAAGAAGGAGAAGAAGGAGAAGAAGAAGAAGAAGGAGAAGAAAAGAAGAAGGAGAAGAAGAAGAAGAAGAAGAAGAAGAAGGAGAAGAAGGAGAAGAAGGAGAAGAAGGAGAAGAAGAA
>NC_057807.1:269376132-269411132 GCF_018294505.1 Triticum aestivum | reverse complement strand
TGTATATATATGTTGCTTTGGAGTAATGAAAGGAGGCCGTGAGGGCTCAAGAAACCATGTAGCCATGGTTGGTCACCAGGGAAGCCCTTTTGGCAAAGCCATGGTGATCCTTTGCCAAGTGCATGTGTGTGTTGTGTGTGTAGAGTTTCTCATTATGTGTGTGTTTGATACGTCTCCAACGTATATAAAATTTATGAAGTATTCATGCCATATTTACAAAAATTCTATATGGTTTTGGTATGATTTGAATGGAACTAACCCGAATTGACGTTGTTTTCAGCACAACTACCGTGGTGTTGTTTTTTGTGCAGAAATGAAAGTTCTCCAAATGCAACGAAAGTTTTTGAAGATTTTTTTGGAACAAAAGAGGCACTAGAAGCTACGTGGGAGGACTAGAAGATAAGGGAGGTGGCCACCACCCATCAGGGCGCGCTACCCCCTCAGGCGCACCCTGGTGTCTTGTGGGCCCCTCGTGGCCCGTCTTCACGTGAAACCGACGCCCAAAAATCCTACATATTCAGAAACCCCCAGAAATAACCCTAGATCAAAAGTTCCGCCGCCGCAAGCCTATATAGCCATGAAAAACCAATCTAGACCCTGTTCCGGCACTCTGCCAGAGGGGGAAATCATCACTAGAGGCCATCTTCATCATCCCGGCGGCCACCATGGTGAGGAGGGAGTAGTCAACCCTCGGGGTTGAGGGTTTGTACCAATAGCTACATGTTTAATCTCCCTCTCTCTATCTCGTGTTCTTGATTTGGCACGATCTTGATGTATCGCAAGCTTTGTTAATATAGTTGGATCATATGGTGTTTTACCCTCTCTATCTTGTTGTGATGAATTGAGTTTTCCCTTTGAGATTTCGTTATTATTAGATTGAATACTTTTATGGATTTGAGAACACTTGATGTATGTCTTGCTATGAATACCCGTGGTGATAATGGGGTATCATATTGATTCACTTGATGTGTGTTTTGTCACTCAACTCACGGATTCCCGAGTGGCATTGGGGTAATCTATGCATAGGGGTTGATGCATGTTCTCGTCTTTGTTTCTCTGGTAGAAATCTTGGGGCACTCTTTGAGGTTCTTTGTGTTGGATTGAGTATTATGAATCTGAAATTGTTTGATGCATATCGTATAATCAACTCACGGATACTCATGGTGACATTGGAGTATCTAGGTGACATTAGAGTTGGTTGATGTGTATCATATGGTGTTATTTTAGTACGAACTCTTAGATAGACCGATCGGAAAGGATAACTTGGTGTTATTTTAGTACGAACTCTTGGATGATCGACCGGAAAGGATAACTTTGAGGTGGTTTCGTACCCTACAAACAATTTCGTCTTATGCTCTCCACTAGATAAGAACTTTGGAGTGATTCTTCATCGTACGTTGAGGGATGGTTATATGATCCAATTATATTAGCATTGTTGAGAGATTGCACTAGCGAAAGTATGGACCCTAGGCCTCATTTTCAAGCATTGCAATACCGTCTGTGCTCACTTTTGTTACTTGTTACTATCATTACTACACTTGTATCACCATCCCTTTGCCTAACTAGTGCACCTATATAATTAGCCTGTGTGTTGGGAACACAAGAGATTTCTTGTATTTGGTTGCAGGGTTGTTTGAGGTAGACTATCTTCATCCTACGCCTCCCACGGATTGATAAACCTTAGGTCATCCACTTGAGGGAAAATTGCTACTGTCCTAAAAAACTCCGCGCTTGGAGGCCCAATACGAGTCTACAAGAATAAAGTTGCGTAGTAGACATCAAGCACTTTTCTAGCACCGTTGTCGGGGAGGTGAGTGGGTATATCTTTAGATCTTGCAACTGAATCTTTTTAGTTTCTTGTTTATCACTAGTTTGGTTTATAAAAAGAAAATTACAAAAAAATGAAATTGAGGTGGCCTCATATTGTTCTTCTTTATAGTGTCTTTCTTGAAAATGATGGATCAGAAAATTGTGCTCAATTGATAAAAGAAGAATTCAATAAAATGTTTGGCATAAAATCCATGAATGATGAGCATGACTGCAATGTTGCTTGTATGAATTCTTTGAATATCCATGATGCTAATGATATGCAAAGCCATAAGCTTGGGGATGCTATATTTGATGAGGATGATATTTTTAGTCCCCCAAGTTTTGATGAGAAATTTTATTATGATGAAAGCATGCCTCCTATTTATGATGATTATATTGATGAAAGTGGGTTTGGAAGAGTGTCAACTTTAGGTAATGATGATCCCACTATTTTGGAGGGTGTTGAATCTTATTCTAATAATTATGAAAGTGGATTTTGAGATGTCATAACTTTATTTAGTGATGAATCCACTATTTTGGAGGAGATTTCAATTGATTATGATGAGAACAAAGTTGCTATCTATGATGATTATTGTGATGATATGTATGCTATAAAGAGTAATGATATCCATGGAACTTGTCATCATGATTTTAATGCTCAACATGATTATGCCAATCAAGTATCACACGATAGTTATTTTGTTGAGTTGGCTCCCACTATTATTCATGAGAATAAATTTGCTTATACGGAGAGTAATAAAATTTCTATGCTTATGTATCATGAAAAGAATGATTTATGTGATAGCTATATTGTTGAATTCATTCATGATGCTACTGAAAATTATTATGAGAGAGGAATATATGCTTCTACATGTTTGAATAATATCAAGTTTCCTCTCTATTCGTTGAAAACCTTGAAGTTCTGCATGTTTTGCCTTCCTATGCTAGTAGATTCTTGCTCCCATAAATTATTTGCTCGCAAATTCCCTATTCATAGGAAGTGGGTTAGACTTAAATGTGTTTGCCATGTGTTTCATGATACTCTTGTTATGTGTAAATTCTTATCTTTTATGTGAGCATCATTGAAATCATCATGCCTAGCTAAAAAGGCATTAAAGAAAAGTGCTTGCTGGGAGACAACCCAACACTTTTACCTATTGTTTTTGTGTGTTCACATGATTAAGCTACTGTAGTAATCATGATTTATATCTTTTGTTTCAATAAAGTGCCAAGTAAAGCCTTTGGGATAGTGTGGATGATAGTTGACTTGATTCTGTGCAAAAATAGAAACTTTTGCTTCCAGTAACAGAATTGTTAAAATTTACCGGACATTATAAAATTCAGATTTTTTTACAAATGATTGATATACAAATTGCCTACATTTTCCTAATTTTCAAGAATTTTTGGAGAAACAGAAGTATGGTCATTGTTCAGATCATTACAGACTGTTCTGTTTTTGACAGATTCTGTTTTCAATGCATAGTTTGCTTGCTTTCTAGTTTCTATGGCTTATATTGCTCAATATAAATTGTGGAAATGACAAGTTACAGTAGGCATTGTGTGATAATAGTTATGGATCTTATATTTGACAGTACCAAAGTGAATGATTTGTCTTTATCATACTAACCTATCTCATGAAGTTCCATTAAGTTTTGTGTGATTGAAGTTTTCAAGTTTTGAGTGAGATATCGATATGAGGATAATTAGGAGTGACAAGATCCTAATCTTGGGGATGCCCAAGACAGCCTGAAGGTAATATTCAGGGAAGATCCAAGCAACTAAGCTTGGGGATACCCCGGAAGGCATTGAGGGAGTCCTGGATTAAGGGGTCCTCGGACGGCCGGACTATGTAGCGTGGGCCAGACTGTTGGGCCGTGAAGATACAAGACAGAAGACTCTCTCTCGTGTCCGGATGGGACTCTCCTTGACGTGGAAGGCAAGCTTGGTGCCCGGATACGAAGATTCCTTTCTCTATAACCGACTTTGTACAACCCTAGTCCCCTCACGTGTCTATATAAACCGGAGGGCTTAGTCCATAGAGGCAATCATAATCATACAGGCTAGACTTCTAGGGTTTTAGCCATCATGATCTCGTGGTAGATCAACTCTTGTAATACTCATATTCATCAAGATAAATCAAGCAGGAAGTAGGGTATTACCTCCAAAGAGAGGGCCCGAACCTGGGTAAACATCGTGTCCCCCGCCTCCTGTTACCATCAACCTTAGACACACAGTTCGGGACCCCCTACCGGAGATCCGCCGGTTTTGACACTGACATTGGTGCTTTCATTGAGAGTTCCGCTGCGTCGTCACCAAAAGGTTTGATGGCTCCGTCAATCATCTACAATAATGCAGTCCAGGGGGGATTTCCTCCCTGAACAGATCTTCATATTCGGCGGCTTTGCACTGCGGGCCAACTCACTTGGCCATCTAGAGAAGATCGACAGCTACGCCCCTGGCCATCTGGTCAGGTTTGGAAGCTTGAATTATGTTGCCGATATCCGCGGAGACTTGATCTTCGACGGATTCGAGCCCATGGCAGCCGCTCCCTGCCACCACGACGAACATGACCTAAATTTGTCATCGGACCATGCCCAGGAGATAGCGCCTGTAACTGCCCTGGCCCTGGATCCGGAGCAGATTGCGTTGTCCGAGGATGGGAAGCTCAACCCCGCCGCAGAAGCCGCAGACTCAGCGGCGTTAGAGCCGCACACAGATCCAACCTCGAGCGGGGCCTGTGTCACCAAAACCTCGGATTCGTCTCCGGCCATAGGTTCCAAACCGCGTGCATCCGCACCCATCGAACCTGATCAGGCGCCGATCATTGAATTCAGCTTCGCAGACATCTTCCAGCACTCACCTTTAGGCGATGTGCTAAACTCATTAAAAGCCCTCTCCTCATCAGGGGACTCTCAGCCGAACTATATTCGGTTTGGATTGGAAGCTAATGACGGAGAATTCCGCTTCCCACCCACCACCCACTTCATAGCCACTGTTGAAGACTTAACCAACATGCTTGATTATAGCTCCGAAGGCATCGATGGTATGGACGACGATGCCGGAGAGGAGCAGGCACAAAATCCACTGCTTACAAGGTGCTGGGCAGCCACCTCCTCGTATGACGTATACATGGTGGATACACCCAAAGAGAACAAATGAGACAATGAAAAGGATCCAGTCAAGGATAAGCCTCCTGAGATACAGCCAAAGAACCAACGTTAGCGGCGCCGCTCTAAACCATGCTGTGGAAAAAACAACAATACCGGCACTGGAGAAAATAATACTCCGGACGATGCCGAAGACAACGAAGACCCCATTGAGCCAACTGCCGAACAGGATGAACGGGAGGATGGGCGAGTCAGCCCTAATGAACAGGCTGTTAATGAAGACTCGGAGGACAATAATTATCGAAGACTCGGAGGACAATAATTATCTTCCACCCTCCAAGGATGAGTCGAGCCTCGACGATGAAGATTTTATCGTGCTTGAGGAATCTCTCAAGCAGGAGCACTTTAAGCACCAACTAATAGCCACTACAAGGAGCCTGAAAAAGAAGGAGCAGCAGCAGCTTCAAGCTGATCAAGATCTGCTCAACGATAGATGGACTAATGTCCTAGCAGCCAAAGAATATGGCCTCGAGCGCCCAACCAAAAGTTACCCGGAGCGCAAATTGTTACTCCAATTTGATGACGAGGCGCCGGAGCCCGTCCTACCAGCGCATAATGTGGATGACTGACCACCACATGGCTGGGACAAAGCGGCAACTCAAGCCGAACACCAGCCCGTACCACCTCGCGGTAAGGGCAGAGACATAACAGCTCAGGGTCATACATATGACGTGCGGTAGGACCTAGACAACAGAGCAGGTCAGACCAGATCGATCTACAGATCACGAGGATGTGCCTGGACGTGCAACGACGACCATCTAGCCGGACGTGACAAGCACAACCACGCCCGGGCCGAGCATCGCAAACAAACTCCATCCGAGCTACATCGCGACGTGGACTGACATAGAGGCGCCGCACACCCCCTTTGCTTCACTGATGAAGTAATGGAACACGAATTCCCGGAAGGGTTTAAACCCATGAATATCGAATCATATGATGGAACAAGAGACCCCGCAGTATGGATTGAAGATTTCCTCCTCCATATCCACATGGCCAACAGTGATGACCTCCACGCCATCAAATACCTCCCACAAAACTAAAGGGGTTATCGCGGCACTGGCGGAACAGCCTCCTGATACGTCTCCAACGTATCTATAATTTATGAAGCATTCATGCTATTTTATCTTCTCTTTTGGATGTTTACGGGCTTCATTATACACTTTTATATTACTTTTGGGACTAACCTATTAACCGGAGGCCCAGCCCATATTGCTGTTTTATTGCCTATTTCAGTGTTTCGAAGAAAAGGAATATCAAACGGAGTCCAAACAGAATGAAACCTTCAGAAACGTTATTTTTGGAATAGAAGCAATCCCGGGAACTTGGAGTGCAAGCCAGGGAAGCGTCGAGGAGGCCACGAGATAGGGGGGTGCGCCCCCCTAGGCGCGCCCTCCACCCTCGTGGGCCCCTCGAGGCTCCCCCGACCGACTTCTTTCGCCTATATATTCCCATATACCCTAAAACCATCGAAGCACACAATAGATCGGGAGTTCCGCCGCCGCAAGCCTCTGTAGCCACCAAAAACCTCTCGGGAGCCCGTTTTGGCACCCTGCCGGAGGGGGGATCCCTCACCGGTGGCCATCTTCATCATACCGGCGCTCTCCATGATGAGGAGGGAGTAGTTCACCCTCGAGGCTGAGGGTATGTACCAGTAGCTATGTGTTTGATCTCTCTCTCTCTCATGTTCTCTCTATGGCACGATCTTGATGTATCGTGAGCTTTGCTATTATAGTTGGATCTTCTGATGTTTCTCCCCCTCTAATCTCTTGTAATGGATTGAGTTTTCCCTTCGAAGTTATGTTATCGGATTGAGTCTTTAAGGATTTGAGAACACTTAATGTATGTCTTGCCGTGCTTATCTGTGGTGACAATGGGATATCACGTGATCCACTTGATGTATGTTTTGGTGATCAACTTGCGGGTTTCGCCCATGAACCTATGCATAGGGGTTGGCACACGTTTTCGTCTTGACTCTCCGGTAGAAACTTTGGGGCACTCTTTGAAGTACTTTGTGTTGGTTGGATAGATGGATCTGAGATTGTGTGATGCATATCGTATAATCATGCCCACGGATACTTGAGGTGACAATGGAGTATCTAGGTGACATTAGGGTTTTGTTTGATTTGTGTGTTAAGGTGTTGTTCTAGTACGAACTCTTGAATAGGTCGATCCTAAAGAATAACTTTGGGGAGGTTTCGTACCCTACCATAATCTCTTCATTTGTTCTCCGCTATTAGTGGCTTTGGAGTGACTCTTTATTGCATGTTGAGGGAAAGTTATTTCATCCAAGTATGTTATTATTGTTGAGAGAACTTGCACTAGTGAAAGTATGAACCTTAGGCCTTGTTTCCTATCATCACAATACCGTTTGTGCTCAATTTATCATTAGTTACCTTGTTGTTTTAATAATTTCAGATTACAAAAACCTATATCTACCATCCATATTGCACTTGTATCACCATCTCTTCGCAGAACTAGTGCACCTATACAATTTAGCATTGTATTGGGTGTGTTGGGGTCACAAGAGACTTTTTGTTATTTGGTTGCAGGGTTGCTTGAGAGAGACCATCTTCATCCTACGCCTCCTACGGATTGATAAACCTTAGGTCATCCACTTGAGGGAAATTTGCTACTGTCCTACAAACCTCTGCACTTGGAGGCCCAACAACGTCTATAAGAAGAAGGTTGTGTAGTAGACATCAAGCTCTTTTCTGGCGCCGCTGCCGGGGAGGCTAGGTAAGCGGCACACACACATTGTCAACTAAGCTCTTTCCTAGCGCCGTTGCCGGGGAGGTGAGTGCTTGAAGGTATATCTTTAGATCTTGTAATCGAATCTTTTTGTTTCTTGTTTTATCACTAGTTTAGTTTATAAAAGAAAATTGCAAAAAAATGGATTTGAGTTTGTCTCATACGCTTCATCTTTTTAATATCTTTCGTGAGTATGATGAAAAGGAAAATTGTGCTCAAGTGCTAGAAGAAGAATTACATAGAATGCTTGGCATGAAATATGTGAATGATGAGCATGATTGCAATGTTGTTAGTATGAATTCCTTGAATATCCATGATGCTAATGATATGCAAAGCCACAAGCTTTGGGATGCTATGTTTGATGAAGATGATATTTTTTGTCCCCCATGTTTTGATGAGCAATTTTATTATGATGAAAGCATGCCTCCTATTTATGATGATTATATTGATGAAAGTGGGTTTGGAAGAGTGTCAACGTTAGGAAGTAGTGATCCCACTATTTTGGAGGATGTTGAATCTTATTGTGATGAACATGAAAGTGGATTTCGAAGAGTGTCAACTTTATTTAGTGATGATTCCACTATTTCGGAAGAGGTTCCAATTGATTATGAGAACAAAGTTGCTATCTATGATGATTATTGTGATGACTTGTATGCTATTAGGAATAATGATAACCAGGAAACTTGTCATCATGATTTTAGTTTTTAATTGGATTATGTCTCACATGATAATTATTTTGTTGAGTTTGCTCCCACTACTATTCATGAGAAGAAATTTGCTTATGTGGAGAGTAGTAAATTTTCTATGCAAGTAGATTATGAAAAGAATGCTTTAGGTGTTGGTTATATTGTTGAATTAATTCATGATGCTACTGAAAATTATTATGAGGGAGGAACATATGCTTGTAGGAGTTGAAATAGTGTCAAGTTTCCTCTCTATGTGCTTCAAGTTTTGAACTTATGCTTGTTTTGCCTTCCTATGCTAGTTGATTATTGTTCACATAAGTTATTTTCTCACAAAATCCCTATGCATAGGAAGTGGGTTAGACTTAAATGTGCTAGTCATATGCTTCATGATGCTCCCCTTATGTTTCAATTCTTATCTTTTATGTGAGCATCATTGTCATCATCATGCCTAGCTAAAAGGCATTAAAGAAAAGCGCTTGTTGGGAGACAACCCAATATTTACCCTTACTATTTTTATGTGTTCACATGATTATGCTACAGTAGTAATCATGTTTTATGGCTTTTTTTTCAATAAAGTGCCAAGTAAGACCTTTAGGATAGCTTACTGTGATAGTTGTGTTGATCCTGCTGAAAATCAGAAACTTTTGCACCCAGTAAATTAGTTTTTTTAATTCACAGAAACGTGCTCTTGATCTGATTATTTTGATCTGGATTGGTACACAAATTTCTTAGGACTTCCTAATTTGGTGGGATTTTTGGAGTTCCAGAAGTATACGTTTGATACAGATTACTACAGACTATTCTGTTTTTGACATATTCTGTTTTCTATGTGTTGCTTGCTTATTTTGATGAATCTATGAGTAGTATCGGAGGGTATGAAACATAGAGAAGTTGGAATACAGTAGATATTACACCAATATGAATTTAGAATGAGTTCATTACAGTACCTAAGTGGTTGTTTTATTTTCTTATACTAACGGAGCTTACGAGTTTTCTGTTGAGTTTTGTGTTGTGAAGTTTTCAAGTTTTGGGTAAATATTCGATGGACTATGGAATAAAGAGTGGCAATAGCCTAAGCTTGGGGATGCCCAGGGCACCCCAAATCAATATTCAAGGATAACCAAAGCCTAAGCTTGGGGATGCCCCGGAAGGCCTTCATTCATCGGTAACTTTACTTGGAGCTATATTTTTATTCACCACATGATATGTGTTTTGCTTGGAGCGTCATTTTCTTTTGTTAGTATTTGCTTACTGTTATTTAGAATAATGTTTTGCATCTTTATTTTCAATAAAAATGTCAAGGATAGCCTTTACCATGCTTATTTTGCTAGTATACATGTTGCTGTTTGAAAACAGAAAGTTTACCGCTGTTGCAAAAATTCCCTAGAAAAGTCAGAGAATGGTACAATGTTGAAACTTTTTGCATAATGAGCTATGATAAATCTTCTACAACGTAGTATTTTTCTCATAATTTTTGGAGTTAGGGAAGTACTCCCTCTGTCCGGAAATACTTGTCATCAAATTAATAAAAGAGAATGTATCTAGATGTATTTTAGTTCTAGATACATCCCTTTTTATTCATTTTGATGACAAGTATTTTTGGATGGAGGGAGTATGATGAATCTTGCATTCTTTACACATTGTACCATTTTGACAGATTGCTGTTATGTTTGCATCGTTTGCATATGGTTGCTTGTTTAATGATCCTATTTGAGGATAGGAGTATTACATATGCAGAGGCATTTAGTATGCAATGTTGAATAATAATTTTAGTGATTTGTTACAGTAGAAAATGATAAGGTTTTTGCATTGGTTTATACTAATCTATCTCACGAGTTCTTGTTGAGTTTGGTGTGGATGAAGTTTTTGAGAGTAGAGAAACCATGATATGAGAGGAATTAAGGAGACACAAAAGTTCAAGCTTGGGGATGCCCATGGCACCCCAAGATAATATTTCAAGAAGTCTCAAGCATCCAAGCTTAGGGATGCCCCGACAGGCATCACACCTTTCTTCTTCAACAGCTATCGATTAGTATCGGTTGAGCCTAAGTTTTTGCTTCTTCACATGAGTTGTGCTATCCTTGCAATATCATTTTATCTTGCTTTGCTTGCTGCTTCAATAAAGTACTTAAGATCTGAAATTCTTTAATGAGAGAGAGTCTTCATATAGCTACATAATTATTTAGCTACTAATTGATCTTCACTTTTATCTTGTTGGAGTAGTTTGTCATTTACTCATGTGCTTCACTTATATCCTATGAGTAAATGGTTGAATGAGTTGAATGTCATAAATCTGAAGTTATATATGTTTCATTTGCTTATCCCATGGGGAGTAATGACTTCACATCTAAGAAGTAGAGGTTGTAAATTTATTGAAGGTTAGCAAGCATTGTATTGGTCATTTGAACAATTCATGAAAGAATATTGAAGGAATAGAGATTCCACATATAAATATACTATCCTAGACATCTTTTATAATTGTGAGCACTCATTAAGTATGACATGCTAAAGAGTTGATGTTGGACAAGGAAGACAACGTAATGGGTTATGTTTTCTCACATCTCAGTTAAAGTATATTGTCATGGATCATTCAAACATGTTGAGCTTGCCTTTCCCCCTCATGCTAGCCAAATTCCTTGCACCAAGTAGAGATACTACTTGTGCTTCCAAATATCCTTAAACCCAGTTTTGCCATGAGAGTCCACCATACCTACCTATGGATTGAGTAAGATCCTTCAAGTAAGTTGTCATAGGTGCAAGCAATAAAAATTGCTCTCTAAATATGCATGATCTATTAGTGTGAAGAAAATAAGCTTTATACAATCTTGTTATGGAAGCAATAAAAGCGATGGACTGCATAATAAAGGTCCATATACAAGTGGCAATATAAAGTGATGTTATTTTGCATTAAGATTTTGTGCATCCAACCCTAAAAGCGCATGACAACCTCTGCTTCCCTCTACGAAGGGCCTATCTTTTACTTTATGTCTTTTACTTTATGCAAGAGTCAAGGTGATCTTCACCTTTCCCTTTTCATTTTATCCTTTGGCAAGCACCTCGTGTGGGAAAGATCCTGATATATATATATATATATATATATATATATATATATATATATCCAATTGGATGTAAGTTAGCATGAACTATTATTGTTGACATCACCCAAAGGTGAATACGTTGGGAGGCAACACTATAAGCCCCTATCTTTCTTAGTGTCCGATTAAAACTCCATAACCATAAGTATTGCGTGAGTGTTAGCAATTGTAGAAGACTATATGATAGTGGAGTATGTGGAGTTTGCTAAATCAAAGCTCTGACATAGACCCTTCCTGAAAATAAGATGAATTGCAATTGTTTGATGACTGAGAATGAAGTTTGCTAGTTTTTAAGAAAGTTTATGGTCTATGCTTTAACATGTGAATAGCTTGTTACTTGATCGTGAGAAGTTTTATGAGATGAACTACTGTTATGACATATAATCATGCTAGAAAAGGTGATTGAAATTATCATTGATCGAACTTGTGCACCTTCTAGCATTCACACTTCATAAATTCTTTCTTTATCATGTACCTACTCGAGGACGAGCAGGAATTAAGCTTGGGGATGCTGATACGTCTCCAACGTATCTATAATTTATGAAGCATTCATGCTATTTTATCTTCTGTTTTGGATGTTTACGGGCTTTATTATACACTTTTATATTACTTTTGGGACTAACCTATTAACCGGAGGCCCAACCATATTGTTGTTTTATTGCCTATTTCAGTGTTTCGAAGAAAAGGAATATCAAATGGAGTCCAAACGGAATGAAACCTTCGGAAAAGTTATTTTTGGAACAGAAGCAATCCCGGAAACTTGGAGTGCAAGCCAGGGAAGCGTCGAGGAGGCCACGAGATAGGGGGGGCGCGCCCTCCACCCTCGTTGGCCCCTCGAGACTCCCCCGACCGACTTCTTTCGCCTATATATTCCCATATACCCTAAAACCATCGAAGCACACAACAGATCGGGAGTTCCGCCACCGCAAGCCTCTGTAGCCACCAAAAACCTCTCGGGAGCCCGTTCCGGCACCCTGCCGGAGGGGGGATCCCTCACCGGTGGCCATCTTCATCATCCCAGTGCTCTCCATGATGAGGAGGGAGTAGTTCACCCTCGAGGCTGAGGGTATGTACCAGTAGCTATGCGTTTGATCTCTCTCTCGTGTTCTCTCTATGGCAAGATCTTGATGTATCGCGAGCTTTGCTATTATAGTTGGATCTTATGATGTTTCTCCCCCTCTACTCTCTTGTAATGGATTGAGTTTTCCCTTTGAAGTTATCTTATCGGATTGAGTCTTTAAGGATTTGAGAACACTTGATGTATGTATTGTCATGCTTATCTGTGGTGACAATGGGATATCACGTGATCCACTTGATGTATGTTTTGGTGATCAACTTGCGGGTTCCGCCCATGAACCTATGCATAGGGGTTGGCACACGTTTTCGTCTTGACTCTCCGGTAGAAACTTTGGGGCACTCTTTGAAGTACTTTGTGTTGGTTGGATAGATGAATCTGAGATTGTGTGATGCATATCGTATAATCATGCCCACGGATACTTGAGGTGACAATGGAGTATCTAGGTGACATTAGGGTTTTGGTGTATTTGTGTCTTAAGGTGTTATTCTAGTATGAACTCTTGAATAGATCGATCCGAAAGAATAACTTTGAGGAGGTTTCGTACCCTACCATAATCTCTTCGTTTGTTCTCTGCTATTAGTGGCTTTGGAGTGACTCTTTGTTGCATGTTGAGGGAAAGTTATATGATCCAAGTATGTTATTATTGTTGAGAGAACTTGCACTAGTGAAAGTGTGAACCTTAGGCCTTGTTTCCTATCATTGCAATACCGTTTGTGCTCACTTTTATCATTAGTTACCTTGCTGTTTTTATAATTTCAGATTACAAAAACCTATATCTACCATCCATATTGCACTTGTATCACCAGCTCTTCACAGAACTAGTGCACCTACACAATTTACCATTGTATTGGGTGTGTTGGGGACACAAGAGACTTTTTGTTATTTGGTTGCAGGGTTGCTTGAGAGAGACTATTTTCATCCTATGCCTCCTACGGATTGATAAACCTTACGTCATCCACTTGAGGGAAATTTGCTACTGTCCTACAAACCTCTGCACTTGGATGCCCAACAATGTCTACAAGAAGAAGGTTGTGTAGTAGACATCACCTCCCTGAGAACTCCATCGACGGCTGGGAAGACTTGGAAGATGCCTTCCGCAATAACTTCCAAGGTACATATGTTCGGCCTCCGGACGCCGATGACCTAAGTCACATCATTCAGCAACCCAGGGAGTCTTCCAGGAAGCTCTGGACTAGGTTCTTAATCAAAAAGAACCAAATTGTCGTTTGTCCGGATGCCGAAGCCCTTGTGGCCTTTAAACGTAGCGTCCGAGATGAGAGGCTCGCCCGCCACCTCGGCTAAGAAAAACCAAGATCCATGGCTGCCCTTACCACTCTGATGACCCATTTTTGCGCGGGAGAAGACAACTGACTCGCTCGTAGAAGCAACAACACCATTGATCCGGGTACTTATGAAGTTCGAGACGGCAATGGCAAGCCACGACACAATAAACACAAGCGTCGCAATAACAATGAAGGAACGCGAGACACGGCGGTCAATGCCGGATTCAGAGGTTCCAAACCGGTCAACGGAAAAAGCCATTCAAGGCAAACAGAGACGGACCATCCAATTTAGACAAGATACTGGATTGGCCCTGCCAGATTCATGGCACCCCCGTTAAACCAGCCAATCACACCAACAAGAGCTGCTGGGTTTTTAAACAAGTCAGCAAGCTTAATACCGAACACAAGGTGAAGGGGCCGCCCAGTGACAGCGGTGAAGAAGAGACTCGCCAACCAAACACCGGAGATCAGAAGCAATCCCCCCCAAAGCAAAGACAGTGAACATGGTATAAATGAGGCACATCCCTACAGGGGACTGCAAGTGCGCGCTACGGGACACCGGCGTCATAGAGCCAACCGCCCCAAAATTAAGCCAATGGGCAGCCCGCCCGATCAATTTTGATCGCAAGGACCACCCAGCCAGTATCCTTCACGAAGGTCTGGTAGATCTCATCCTCGATCCAATTATAGATGGGTTCCATCTCATGAATGTCCTTATGGACAACGGCAGTAGCCTTAATCTACTCTACCAAGACACTGTCCGCAAAATGGGCATTGATCCTTCAAGAATCAGGCCCACCACAACTACCTTCAAGGGAACAATATCCGGCATAGAAGCTCACTACGTGGGCTCGATTACATTGGAAGTCATTTTCGGCTCACCGAACAACTTTCAAAGCGAAGGCTTGACCTTTTGATATTGTCCCGCTCCGCAGTAACTGCCATGCACTACTCGACCGTACCGCTTTTGCTTGCTTTAGTGCGGTCCCACATTACACCTATCTCCAACTTAAGATGCCCGGTCCACGCGGCACCATCACAATAAATGGAAATACAGAATGCTCCCTCCATACAGAGGAGCATACTACGGCTACTGCGGCCGAAGTACAAAGTGGCCTTATCAAGCCGCACATTTTGTCGGCCATCAAGCCGCCGGTCTCCATTAGATAGGACCAATCAATATCAGAGCTGGATTAGCAATTCGGCCTCCGCCATCTGCCCCATATAGCCGTGAAGTCTGTCCTGCGCACATAATTATACACTTAAAATACCCAGGTCACCGGCGGAGGCACAATGCGGACAAACCTATAACACTATCCACACTTTCATAGTCTTTTTCTTTTTCTAACCATTTTTTATCTTTTACCACAGGTGACTATATTTGCTGAGAAGTCCTTTAACCAAGGCAAGGCAGCGCAGACATACGACAGGAGGTCCACATGTTTTTGTAGACCACTCTCTTTATTTCAAACCTGTAAAGTGCCCTTTTTCTCAACTTTCGACCCTCGGCATGTCAAATAGCCTTGGTAGTAGCGTTATAATATGTAAAGATCACGCTTGACGTATCATTCAGATGCTAGTCAACATAACGTGTATTCAGTATTCACTTTTCTCAAAGAACTGAATTTTGCTTCTGTGGTTATTTCACGCACACACCTCGGCATATATTGCCAGGGGCTCGATATGGCAACATATGTAGTTGCCTACAAGTCTGAACAGCTTTATAGCACACTTTGGCATCATGAGTTTGGCCTTATATGCATCAGCTCCAAATCATGTCTTTGGTCAATAGTTGGGTTGCCCGGCTCCTGTGCTTACTACCTTACGTTCCACTCTATCGACTAGGGTAGTAAAGGGAGAACTACTGCGATTGTGTCCTGGTTTGTCCGGATGAACACCTCAGTAGAGAAAGCCGAAAACTGACTGTCATGATGCGGCGAGAGCTGGTCAACCACTCGATGACTCACCGGAATCTTCACGATTCCTTCTGTATTACACGAAGGACAGTTCTTCTGGTCACGTATGTAAATGCACCGTATTCGAATAACCGCGTACATACCAGGGGCTATATCGTAGACCCACGGTCAAACTCCTATGGCTAAGTGAAAGTGTTAAAGCCCTATAGTCTGATTGCCTGGTTCGCCGCATTGACAACTCCTTAATGGACCAAGACGTTGGGTAAAGAGTGATCAAGTGCTTTTCCGAACACCCCAGCCTTATATGCGAGGGGCCCAAAGCCGACGACTGGTAAACTTTTAGATTATACAAAAAACGGCCGCACAAGAGGCACCAAAAACTTTTTAGGCAAAAGTATAAAAACATAGCCCTAATATATCATAATATTGTTTTTACAATTTCGGTACATTTCACTCGAACATATATCTTTCGAGCACTAACCCTCTATCAAGTGGGCACCCTCTAGGACATCCTCAAAATAATGCTCTAGCGTGTGATGGTCCTTGCCCTTGGGTGCACTTTTTGTTGCAATATCGATGGCCTTCATCTTCTCCCAGTACGTCTTGACACAGGCAAAGGCCATCCATGCACCTTCTATGCACGTTGACCGCTTAACAGTGTCGGTACGCGACGTTGCATCAACAAGTCGCTGCACCAAACCAAAATAACTATTTGTAATTGGCTCAGTCGGCCACTGCCGAACCACGATGTCCTTCATGGCAGATCTGAATATCTTGTGGAGCTCGGCCCACTAGGCCATCTGTTCGTTCAGCAATAGCGGATGCTTTGGCATGCTGAATTGCGACTAGAAAAGCTTTTCCATCACATGTCCTTCTTGCGCTTGGAAAAACTGTGTCGCATCGGAGACACTCTTCAGCAAGTCCAAAAATGCATCTGGAGAACTCCACATTTGATTAAGCGGGGCATACTTCGGAACGCCAAATTTAGTGCATAATAAGAAGGGCTTACCAGCCGCGATATCCCCAGCTTATCGGATCTCCTCCCGAGCCGCTCTAGACTTGGACCGTGCTTCCCTTGCCTCTTGTAAGGCCTTGTCAAGATCGACCGCTCTGGTTTTGTTATCTTTCTCGAGAAATTCGCATCGGTTAGTGGCATCCTTTAGCTCAAGCGCCATAGTAGATATTCTCTCCTCGCACTGGCGCCGAGCAGCCTGCTCAGCCTTTAATTCAGCTACTGCCTTTTTGGCAGTTGCATTACTCATCCTGGCTTGCTCCTTGGCCCGCGCAAGCTCAGCCTGAAGGGTCTCAACTGCGGCGGCACTATCTGCAGTTACGCATATCTCAGTATACAATTCTCAGCGTCATGCTCATATTATAGTACTTGCATATACTGACTGCCCCCAAGACATACCTTGCGCCTCATCGAGCGTGATGTCATCATCCGCCACATCAAGTTTCTGCTTTAGATCTGCAACCTCTGTAGCTTGGGCAGTTGCCAGGGATGTAACAGCCTGTGTTCTAATCAGTTAGATTATTTCCTGGGCATATCTTTCTTGATCCTCTGATCGCCTCCCTTTGGACGCCAACCAGAGTCTCAGGGGCTACTATCTATACACAGGCGCATTTTGCGTTTATAGCACAATTGAAAATATTACATCACGTACCTCGAAGCCTCTTAGCAGGCCCGTAAAGGCTTCATTCAATCCGCTTTTCGCGGATAGAACCCTCTCAACCACGGTACCCATCAAGGTACGATGTTCCTCTAAGACGGGTGCATGTCACAATATGTCCATCAATGTATCCGGCGCCTCCGGATCCCTGGAAGCAGCTGTAGGGGTACGGACTCCCTTCAAAGGAATATGTTTACTCGACCTTAGTGTCATCTCTGGCTGTAAATCGAATAGTCCGGGTCCTTTATTGTTGGTCCCCGTAGGGGCCGCACACCCCGGACCCTGGACAGCCGAAGTGTCACCTTCGGGTTTAGTCTTCATTGTTCCCCACCACTTATTGATCGGGAGAGATCCTCCGGGATGACACCTTAGGGTCGTCTGCCCTATTGGGCGGGGAGATCTGTGGAGGTGTCTCGCTCTCCATCATCTCCGGAAGAAGATCCCCCGAGGAGGAGGACTGTTGAGGAAGGCCGCATGCCGGACTGCAAACATATATTTTAAATATTACCCTTGCAACCAAGAAAGAATGGGATATGTTTAAAACACCCTTGTTCACTTACGATTCAGCTAAGGGCTTGTCCTTACGGAGGAACTATGTCATAACATTGCCTCTCGAACCAGAACCCCATGGCAGGATATCTTCCCTCACTTAGAAGCCTTTATCTTCAAGTCTTCGGAGGCGGTCCTCTTCTTCCCATGGGGAGAAGGTATGTTAGTTTCTCCTTCCCTTTCATCTTTGGAAGAGGGAGTTCCAATCTCCTCGGACGAGGTGCCTGGCATACCTCTAGAATGGGGGCCACCATGGACCTTCTTGCTCTCCTCCTTGTCTTCCTTCGCTGGCACTTGATATGGTGCCGGAACCAGCATCCTTGTTAACACCGGATCAGCTGAGTCTTCAGGAAGAGGGGCCGAACCTAATTCTCTCCGCCTTACTTATCCAGCCCTGGCCGAGTATGGTTTTCTCAGTATATTGTTATGAGAAATTTAACTAAGCTGTGTTCAGGAGTCGAGTGCTTACCGAGGTATCCGGATGGTTGCAGTCAGGGCTGATGTCCTTTGTGGTATCCGGCCACTGTTTTCGTGTCCCGAAGAATAATTTCCACACTCCTATGAGCATCGTGCCGAAGAAGTGCTGAAGGGTTCGTGGTCCTTCCGGATTGAAATCCCACATGCAGAGAGGCCGTCACTGGCACGGCAGGACCCGACGGACTAGAATTACTTGGATTACGTTGATAAGGCCGGTGTCCTTTTCAATGAGGCTCCGAATGCGGCTTTGCAGCGTCTGCACTTCATCAATTGATCCCCAGTCCAGCCCCTTATTAATCCATGACGCAAGCTGAGGGAGTCCCGGACTAGGGGGTGTCCGGATAGCCGAACTATCATCTTCGGTCGGACTCCTGGACTATGAAGATACAAGATTGAAGACTTCGTCCCGTGTCCGGATGGGACTTTCCTTGGCGTGGAAGGCAAGCTTTGGCGATACGGATATGTAGATCTCCTACCATTGTAACCGACTCTGTGTAACCCTAACCCTCTTCGGTGCCTATATAAACCGGAGGGTTTTAGTCCGTAGGATGAACAACAATCATACCATAGGCTAGCTTCTAGGGTTTAGCCTCTCTGATCTCGTGGTAGATCTACTCTTGTACTACCCATATCATCAATATTAATCAAGCAGGAGTAGGGTTTTACCTCCATCGAGAGGGCCCGAACCTGGGGTAAAACATCATGTCCCTTGTCTCCTGTTACCATCCGCCTAGACGCACAGTTCGGGACCCCCTACCCGAGATCCGCCGGTTTTGACACCGACATTGGTGCTTTCATTGAGGGTTCCTCTGTGTCGTCATCTTTAGGCCCGATGGCTCCTCCGATCATCAACAACGACGCGGTCCAGGGTGAGACTTTTCTCCCCGAACAGATCTTCGTATTCAGCAGCTTTGCACTGCGGGCCAATTCGCTTGGCCATCTGGAGCAAATTGAAAGCTACGCCCCTGGCCATTAGGTCAGATTTGGAAGTTTGAACTACACGGCTGACGTCCGCGGAGACTTGATCTTCGACGGGTTTGAGCCACAGCCAAGCGCGCCGCACTGTGACGATGGGCATGATCTAGCTCTGCTGCCGGACAGTGCCCTGGAGGCCGCACAAGTGTCCGCTCCGACCCTTAGCTCAGAGCCGACTGCGCCGATCGAGGATGGGAGGCTGGACACCGACTCGGGGGCTGCTATCTCTAAGGCGATTGAGCCGAACACCAAGCTTGTCCTTTGCGAAGCTCGTGACTCCAAGGTGCCGGACTCCTCTCCGGACTCCGAACCTTCCGCGCCCCTGCCAATCGAATCTGATTGGGCGCCGATCATGGAGTTCACTGCTGCGGACATCTTTCAACACTCACCCTTTGGCGACATCCTGAATTCGCTAAAGTTTCTCTCTTTATCAGGAGAGCCCTGGCCGGATTATGGTCAGGAAGGTTGGGATGCGGACAACAAAGAAATTCAAAGCCCACCCACCACCCACTTCATAGCCACTGTCGATGACTTAACTGACATGCTCGACTTCGACTCCGAAGATATCGACGGTATGGACGACGATGCAGGAGACGACCAAGAACCAGCGCCTACAGGGCACTGGAAGGCCACCTCGTCATATGACATATACATTGTGGACATCCCAAATGATGGGAATGGTGATGGAACAACGGAGGATGACCCCTCCAAGAAACAGCCTAAGCGCTGGCATCAGCGGTGCCGCTCTAAATCCCGCCACAACAAAAACGGAGATTCCGACACCGGAGACAATAACACCCCGGACAGTGCCAAAGACAACCCCCTCCAGTAGGATTCAGCGCAGGAGGATGGAGAAACCAGCCCTCATGAGAGAGCGGTAGACAGAGAGGTAGAGGACGATAATTACATGCCTCCCTCCGAAGACGAGGCAAGCCTTGACGACGACGAATTTGTCGTGCCTGAGGATCCCGTCGAACAAGAGCGTTTCAAACACAGGCTTATGGCCATGGCAAGCAGCCTCAAGAAAAAGCAGCAACAGCTTAGAGCTGACCAAGACTTGCTAGCCGACAAATGGACTGAAGTCCTCGTGGCCGAAGAGTATGAACTCGAACGCCCCTCCAAGAACTACCCAAAACGCAGGTTGCTACCCCAATTAGAGGAGGAAGCACCTAAACCTACATCACCAGCGCATGATACGGCCGACCGGCCACCTCATGGCCGCGACAGAGAGGCCTCTCGGCCCTCCACTCAAGCCGCACCCCGGTGCCGCTCAAAAAATACCAAGGCACGGGGAAATGCGCCAGACCTGCGGGACATATTGGAGGACAAGGCAAGACAAACAAGATCGATCTACGGATCGCGTGGGCGCCCCACGATTTGTGATGATAACCGTCACGCCGGATATGGCAATTCCGGCCAGGCCGGACACAGTAGACGAAGCTCATTTGAGCTACGTCATGATATAGCCCAATACAGGGGCGCCGCACACCCACTATGCTTCACAGACGAAGTGATGGATCATCAAATCCCTGAGGGTTTCAAACCCGTAAACATTGAATCATACGATGGCACAACAGATCCTGCAGTCTGGATCGAGGACTATCTCCTTCATATCCACATGGCCCACGGTGACGATCTACACGCCATCAAATACCTCCCACTCAAGCTTAAAGGACCAGCTCGGCATTGGCTTAACAGCTTGCCAGCAGAGTCACTTGGTTGTTGGGAAGACCTGGAAGCCGCATTCCTCGACAACTTCCAGGGCACCTACGTGCGACCACCAGACGCCGATGACCTAAGCCACATAATTCAGCAGCCAGAAGAATCGGCCAGACAATTCTGGACACGGTTCCTAACCAAGAAAAATCAAATTGTCGACTGTCCAGATGCAGAGGCCCTTGCAGCCTTCAAACATAACATCTGCGACGAGTGGCTTGCCCGGCACCTAGGACACGAAAAGCCAAAATCCATGGCAGCCCTCACAACACTCATGACCCGCTTTTGCGTGGGAGAGGACAACTGGCTAGCTCGTAGTAATAACATGACCAAGAGCCCTAGTAGTTCGGATACCAAGGACAGCAACGGCAGGTTGCGTCACAACAAACACAAGCGCCGCATTAATGGCGATAATGCTGAAGATACGGCAGTCAATGCCGACTTCAGAGGCTCTAAACCCGATCAGCGGAAAAAGCCATTCAAAAGAAATACTCTGGGCCCGTCCAATTTGGACCAAATACTCGATCGCTCGTGCCAGATACACGACACCCCCGAAAAGCCAGCCAATCACACCAACAGGGATTGTTGGGTGTTCAAGCAGGCAGGCAAGCTAAATGCCGAAAACAATGACAAGGGGCTACAAGCGACGACGAGGAGGAGCCCCGGCCACCGAACAATAGAGGACAGAAGGGCTTCCCCCCACAAGTGTGGACGGTGAACATGATATACGCAACCCACATACCCAAAAGGGAGCGGAAGCGTGCACTAAGGGACGTATATGCGATGGAGCCAGTCGCCCCAAAGTTCAATCCGTGGTCCTCCTACCCAATCACTTTTGATCGAAGGGACCACCCCACTAGCATCCGCCATGGCGGATTCGCTGCATTGGTTCTAGACCCAATCGTTGACGGATTTCACCTCACTAGAGTCCTAATGGACGGCGGCAGCAGCCTGAACCTGCTTTATCAGGATATAGTGTGCAAGATGGGCATAGACCCCTCAAGGATTAAGCCCACAAAGACGACCTTTAAAGGCGTCATACCATGTGTAGAGGCCAACTGTACAGGCTTAGTTACACTTGAAGTGGTCTTCGGATCCCCGGATAACTTCCGAAGCGAGGAGTTAATCTTCGACATAGTCCCGTTCCACAGCGGCTATCACGCACTGCTCGGACGAACCACATTTGCAAAGTTCAATGTGGTGCCGCACTACGCATACCTCAAGCTCAAGATGCCAGGCCCTCGAGGAGTCATTACGGTCAACAGAAACACCGAACGCTCTCTCCGAACGGAGGAGCATACGACGGCTCTCGCGGCGGAAGTACAAAGTAGCCTCTCAAGGCAATTCTCGAGTCCGGCTATTAAACGTTCGGACACCGTCAAGCGCGCCCGGAGTAACCTACAACAAGACCGCCTGGCACGTTCCGAGCACGCGTAGCAATGCGGCCCCAACCCCAGCCCTCGCGAAATTGCGAAACCAGTACTACGCGTACATAATTACACTCTGGAAATACCATGGGCATAGGGGGAGGGGCACGACCACGGCAGGCCCAGAATGCGGCTCAACCGCACCAGGGGCTCCCGATTGTGTAATTCCTTTTTCTTACTTTCAGGACTCCTTTGTCAAGAAGCCCTGTCCGGCAGTAGAACCGCCGAACACACGATGCAACAGCCAGGGAAGCAGAAAGCTACGTCGAGTGTACAGGTGGTCTCTATAACGAGCAGTATACTTGTTTTACATATCATCCCGCAGCTCGCTCCTGGAGGGGGACATGTCAAATAGTCCCGTCCCTTGCTTATCACACTATTTGTATCGTTCTGCTTTTACTGCAGCTTTTTTTAATAAACAATGCACATCTTTTGCCTATTATTGCATTCCTTTTTCTTATCTATATATGTTCACTTATGACATGTTGCATCCATACGCTTTGGTACGACCAAATACACCAGGGGCTTAAGTACCCCAAAATATGGTGTGATAAGTCTGAACACTTTCACAAGTGCGGCACCCCAAACTTATAACATTATATGCATCGGCTCCGAATCATGTCTTGGGTCAATAGTTGGGTTTGCCCGGCTCCCATGTTTTGGTACCTTACGTTCCGTTATATCGGCTAAGGTAGCGCTGGGAGAACCACTGTGATTGTGCCCCGGTTGAGCTGGGTTGAGCACCTCAGTGGAGAAAGCTAAAACTGACCGTCATGATAGGGCGAGAGCCGGTCGCTGTTTGAGAGGTTTTCGAGTCCCTAAAGACTTATGCCGCTTAGAGCGAGGAGTCGGCTTTGTCCGACCCAGGCGTGGATAGCGCCCTGAATTCGGTCTTCCGAATACTAGGGGCTTCGCCGAAATTTAAAATTATAGAATTCTATGGCTAAGTGAGAGCGTTCAAGCATTATAGTCCGGTTGCCTTGTTCGTTGCGTTGAGCGCCTCCCTCGAAGGACCCAAGAATGGGAAAAAGAGCGATCAAGTTTATCCCGAACACCCCAGCACTCGTGGCATGGGGGCGGAAGCTGACGACTCGCCATCTCACAAATTTAATAAACGGCCGCACAGAAGGTAATATTTTAAATTCACAAGCGTTGCTTAGCGCACATGAACAAGTTTTCAAGCGTACAGGATAACAAATGCGAGTTTACTCAAAAATTACATCTTTTGAGCATTCGCCCGCTATAAGGCGGGCACCCTTCAGGATGCCCGCATAATACATCTCGGGCGTGCGATACTCCCTGCCCGGCGGTGAAGCGTCTGTCACAAGCTTCTCAGCGTCTATCTTGCCCCAGTGCACTTTAGCACGGGCAAGGGCCCTACGGGCACCTTCGATACAGACGGAGCGCTTGACGACTTCAATCCATGGGCAGGCGTCCACCAGCCGCCTCACTAGCCCGAAGTAGCTCCCAGGCATGGCTTCTTTAGGCCACAGCCGAACTATGAGGCCCTTCATGGCCTGTTCGGCCACCTTATGGAGCTCGACCAGCTTCTTCAGCTGGTCGCTCAAGGGCACCGGGTGTCCGGCCTTAGCATACTAAGACCAGAACACCTTCTCCGTCGAGCTCCCCTCCTCGACCCGGTAGAATGCGGCAGCGGCGGACACACTGCGGGGCAGATCTACGAATGCTCATGGAGAGCTCCAGATTCGGGTAAGTAACAAGTAATTCACTTTCACGTGCTTCCTTTGCATGAAGAATGCCTTACCCGCCGCTATCTTCTTTATTGCCTCAATTTCCTGGAGGGCTTTTTGGGCTTCGGCCTTAGCGGCTTTGGCGCTCTCAAGAGCCGAGGCGAGCTCAGACTCTCGAGTCTTTGAGTCATGCTCCAAACTCTCGTGTTTTTCCATGAGAGCCTGGAGCTCTTGCCGCACCTCCGCCACCCGCGCCTCCTGCTTCTCTCGCTCAGTGCGTTCCGCGGCCGCATTGCTTTTGGCCTTGGACACCGCTTCCTTCAGGGTCGCCACCTCATTTGTGGCCCCTGCAATTCTCATGTTATTCCTGTTATTTTTTGCAACCACATCTTTTATACACTTCCATAAGGTATTACTTAACTTCCTTGTCCTCGAGCTGCTTCTTGGCAAGGCCGATCTCGTTCTCGGACCGCTCGAGGCTCTGCTTCAATGCATTGACCTCTGCAGTCAATGCGGCAGAGGTCAGCAGCGCAGCCTACATTCCCATATTGACATGCTTATGTTAGACTCCTGCATATATCTTTTTGGATCCTCAGTTCGGCTTTTCTTTCTGAACACCAAACTGAGCATCAGAGGCTACTGTCTATGCGGTAATACTTTTACATATCTTAACTACATACCTCAAAGCCTGTTAGAAGGCTGGCACAGGCTTCAGTCAGCCCGCTCTTGGCGGACTGAACTTTCTGGATCACCACACTCATAACAGTGCGGTGCTCCTCGTCGATGGAGGCACCGTTAAGCGCCTCTAGCAAATTATCCGGTGCCTCCGGTTGGACGGAGGTCACCGGTGTCGCAGTCTCGCCCTTCTTACGAAGGGATCGCCCGCCGGACTCCGGAACCACTGAAGGTTCCGGTGCGGAGTCCGGCCCAGGGCTGAACTCAGAACCCTTCGGGGTTTGATCCCTCTTGTGCCCGAAGTCCGGGAGGTTGCCTTGCGGCACCTCCGGGACCTCCTCCTCCTAGCTGGGCCCCTTTTGGGACCCCACCTCAGCATCATCCGCAGTGCGAGGAGAGGAGACGGCCGGAAGTGAAGTGCTATTCACGTCCGACGAGGCCAGGGAGCTGCTCGTTGAAGTGTCGAGCCCGTCCTTGGGCGGGCTGCAGGGTTATGTTCGGTGTTAGGAGATTCTATGCGACAAACGAAACGCCATGAGTTATTCTGGTATCCGGACACTTACGAAGTCGCCAGGGGCTTAGTCCTCGGTGGCCACTCCTCTTCATCGTCGTCGGCGTTGGGGGAGTAGTCCGGAGGGAGGGTCCTTCCCTTCTTGGACCCTTCGGCCTCCCCTGTTGGGGCGGCCTTCCTTTTCTTCTCTCCCCCCGCTGGGGGAGAGGCCTCTTTTTCCTCCTGCTCGCCTTCGCGGGAGGAGTTCGCCTCGGAGTCATCGGACGATGAGTCCGACAACACCTGGCGCCGGGAACTCTTTCGAGTTCCCGTGGCCTTCTTCTTGGCCTTCTTCTCCGGCACCACGTGAGGTGCCGGAACCAGCAACCCCGTCAATCGGGCCTCCACTGGGTCTTCTGGCAGGGGAGCCGCACAGTTAACCTGCCCGGACTTCTTCTGCCAGGCCTATCAAAGGTAAGGGAGTTTAGATCCCGCATAGAGTCAAACTATGGAAAATAAGTGTCCTATAAAGGGTAAAATAGCTTACCTCGCCGTCTTGACGCTGAGAGCTGAATCCGCGATCTTCGGTAGCAGATGCGGGAGCCTCGGCGCCCTTGAACAACACCTTCCTGGCATCTTCGTACGTAGTGTTGAAGAGCCTGCTCAAGGTTTGGTGCTGTGCCGGATCAAACTCCCACAAGCTGAAGGCCCGTCGTTGGCACGGGAGGATTCGGCAGATGAGCATGTCATTGACTACGTTGACGAGCTTGATCTTCTTGTTCACGAGGTTTTGGACACAGGTTTGGAGTCCGGTCAGCTCTTCCAAATTACCCCATGTCAGGCCCTTCTCTTTCCAGGAGGTCAGCCATGTGGGGATGCCAGATCGGAACTCGGGGGCCGCTGCCCATTCAGGGTCACGCGGCTCGGTGATGTAGAACCACCCCGATTGCCACCCTTTGATGGTTTCCACGAAGGAGCCCTCGAGCCATATAATGTTGGGCATCTTGCCCACCATGGCGCCTCCACACTCCGCCTGCTGGCCCCCCACTACCTTCGGCTTGACATTGAAGGTCTTCAGCCATAAGCCGAAGTTGGGCTTGATGCGGAGGAAGGCCTCGCACATGACGATGAACGCCGAGATGTTGAGGACGAAATTCGGGGCCAGATCGTGGAAATCCAGGCCGTAGTAGAACATGAGCCCCCGGACAAATGGGTGAAGTGGAAAACCTAGTCCGCGGAGGAAGTGGGTGAGGAACACCACCCTCTCATGGGGTTCGAGGGCGGGGATGAGCTGCCCCTTGTCGGGGAGCCGATGCGCGATGTCGCTGGACAAGTATCCGGCCTTTAGCAGCCTCTTGATGTGCCCCTCCGTGACGGAGGAGGCCATCCACTTGCCTCCCGCTCCGGACATGGCTAAGGAAGGTTGAGGCGAGATGTGCGGACTTGGGCGCTGGAGCTCGAGTGCGCGGAAATGGGTAAGCAAAGGAGGAAGAAGGCGTAGGTAAAAAGGTGGATCCTTATCCCCTTATATGGACGGACGAAACTATGCGTCCCCACCAGCCTGGTAAAACTCGCTTATCTCCCAAGCGCTGTAATCAATGGCGCGGTTGGGTTACCCACGCCTGTATTGATGAGAATCCCGGAATAAGGGGACACGATCTCTGCTTTGACAAGACGTGCCAAGGAAACCGCCTTGCTAAACGCGCTGAGGTGGAACAGTAAAAACGATTCGAATAAAGGCTTGGCCGTGGTGTGATGTCACACCACGGAATACGTCAGCAGATTGAATTTGTGTAAATATTATGCTCTCTACGGTGGTATGTGGAACTTATTTTGCAGAGCCGGACACTATCCTTGTGTTCAAAATCTTCTATGAAGTATTCGAAGGAGGAACCCGCCTTGCAATGCCGAAGACAATATGCGCGCCGGACTCGTCGTCATTGAAGCCTGGTTCAGGGACTACTGAGGGAGTCCCGGACTAGGGGGTGTCCGGATAGCCGAACTATCATCTTCGGCAAGACTCCTGGACTATGAAGATACAAGATTGAAGACTTCGTCCCGTGTCCGGATGGGACTTTCCTTGGCGTGGAAGGCAAGCTTGGCGATACGGATATGTAGATCTCCTACCATTGAACCGACTCTGTGTAACCCTAACCCTCTTCGATGCCTATATAAACCGGTGGGTTTTAGTCCGTAGGATGAACAACAATCATACCATAGGCTAGCTTCTAGGGTTTAGCCTCTCTGATCTCGTGGTAGATCTACTCTTGTACTACCCATATCATCAATATTAATCAAGCAGGAGTAGGGTTTTACCTCCATCGAGAGGGCCCGAACCTGGGTAAAAACATCGTGTCCCTTGTCTTCTGTTACCATCCGCCTAGACGCACAGTTCGGGATCCCCTACCCGAGATCCGCCGGTTTTGACACCGACACAAGCTGTAACGGAGGGCCAGATCGGAATGCAGGTGTGGCTGCCCACTTGGTACCACGCGGTTCAGTGATGTAAAACCACTCCCGCTGCCATAGGTTGGAAGTTTCTGTGAAGGAGCCTTTTGGCCAAGGAGTATTGGTGAGTTTGCTCACTGCAGCACCACCGCACTCCGCTTGTTCCCCGTCGACTACCTTCAGCTTCACATTAAAGGTCTTGAGCCTCAAGCCGAAGTGTGGGGGAATACGGAGGAAGGCCTCGCACATGATAATGAACGCCGAGACATGAATAAAGGAGTCCGGGGCTAGATCATGATAATCTAGCCCATAATAGAACATGAGCCCTTGAACAAAGGTATGAAGAGCGAACCCTAGCCCTCGGAGGAAGTGGGAGATGAATACGACCCTCTCGCCGGATCTTGGAGTAGGAATAACCTGCCCTTGAGCAGGAAGCGTGTGGGGGATTTCCGCGGTCAGGTATCTAGCCGCCCGGTGCTTCACAATATCCTCCTCTGTGACAGAGGAAGCCACCCACCGGCCTTGAGGGCTGGGTCCGGACATGACTGGGAAGCACGAAGCGATTAAATTGAACCTTGGGTGTTGGAACTCGAGGTGGGAGAGGTTGAGGAAAGGGTTGGCGTAAAGGAGAAAAGACGGGTCTTAGCCCCTTTATAAAGGCGACGAATATCAAATGCCCCCTCCTAGGCCTTTAAACCCGCCTATTCCTAAGGAATCATGCCAATAGAACGGTTGGGTTACCCACGCCCGTATTGATGAGAATCCCGCAATAAGGGGACATGATATCTGCTTTGACAAGACGTGCCAATGAAACCGCATCTCGAAATATGGAGCGGCAGGCTAAAAAATGGTTCGAAATAATGGACGGGTGGCGACCTGATGTCACGCTACAAAAAGTTGTCAGCGGATTGGACTCGTGAAATATTGTACTCTTTGCGGTTGTGTGTGGAATTTGTTTTGCAGAGCCGGACACGATTCTTGTGTTCAAAGACTCTTTTGGAGTATTCGGAGAAGGAACCCGCCTTGCAATGCCGAACAATTCGCGCGCAGGACACCTCATCATTGAAGTCTAGTTCAGGGGCTACTGAGGGAGTCCTGGATTAAGAGGTCCTCGGACAGAAGGACTATGTAGCGTGGGCCGGACTGTTGGGCTGTGAAGATACAAGACAGAAGACTCTCACCCGTGTCCGTATGGTACTCTCCTTGGCGTGGAAGGCAAGCTTGGCGCCCGGTGATACGTCTCCAACATATCTATAATTTTTTATTTCTCCATGCTATATTATCTACTGTTTTAGGCAATATTGGGCTTTATTTTCCACTTTTATATTATTTTTGGGACTAACCTATTAACCGGAGGCCCAGCCCAGATTTGTTGTTTTATGCCTATTTCAGTGTTTCGAGGAAAAGGAATATCAGACGGAGTCAAAACAGAACGAAATCAACTAGAGAAGTTATTTTTGGAAGGCAACCCACCTGATGGACTTGGACCCCATGTCAGAAGATACGAGAGGTGCTCACGAGGGTGGGGGGTGCGCCCACCCCCCTAGGGCGCGCCCCCTGCCTCGTGGGGCCCCCGTAGCTCCACCGACGTACCCCCTGCACCCATATATACCTACGTATCGAAAAACATCTAGAACAGAAGATAGATCGGGAGTTCCGCCGCCGCAAGCCTATATAGCCACCAAAAACCTCTCGGGAGCCCGTTCCGGCACCCTGCCGGAGGGGGATCCCATCACTGGAGGCCATCTTCATCATCCCGACGCTATCCATGATGAGGAGGGAGTAGTGTCGTGGTTCTAAGCCTGACAGTAGAGTGGGGGGTAGGTATGGAGAGGCAAGTTCCTAGCTATGGAGAGGTTGTAAGCACAAAGGATGTACGAGTTCAGGCCCTTCTCGGAGGAAGTAACAGCCCTACGTCTCGGAGCCCAGAGGCGGTCGAGTGGATTATGAATGTATGGATTACAAGGTGCCGAACCCTTCTGCCTGTGGAGGGGGGTGGCTTATATAGAGTGCGCCAGGACCCCAGCCAGCCCACGTAGGAGAAGGTTTAAGGTGAGTTAAGTCTGGGGCGTTACTGGTAACGCCCCACATAAAGTGCCTTTACTATCATAAAGTCTACTTAATTACAGACCATTGCGGTGCAGAGTGCCTCTTGACCTCCTGGCGGTCGAGTGAGTCTTCGTGGTCGAGTCCTTCAGGCCAGTCGAGTGTGTCCTCGTTGGTCGAGTGAGTCCTTGGTGGTCGACTGGAAGGCGACCTCTTCTAGGGATGTCCTAGGGTAAGCTACTTGGGACAGGTCCGTGACCCTACCCTAGGTACATAACCCCATCATTAGCCCCCGAATGGATTGAGGCTTTGAGTGAAGAAGGAGTTGATGTCGTTTCCGATTAACCTTTGCGCCCTAGTTGTGCGCTGTTCTGGATCAAAGAATCTCTTCGTTGACAGGGAGCAATTCGTCTTCGGTCGACTCGATCCATTCTATTTTTGCGTCGAGTGATCTTTCGAGCTTCGTCGATCTCCGAGCGACGGATCGCCGGAATCACCGCGTCTGACAGACTGATTCGTTGTTCGCGGATTCTGCGGGGTGCGAAATTTGGGGGCGCGCGCGAAGCGGGGCAGACCGCGGCGTTCGGATGGGACGGGGCGTAGACGCCTCGATCTCCGCGCCGCCTTTTTCGCCACGTATCCAGTCCCCATAACTGCTCACAGATATGATTAGATCGACCGGGCCCACACGTCAGCCACTCGGAAGGGACCTTATAAATGTGCCCGGCGAAGATTTCTGTGCTGCGCCTCAGCATTCTCCCTCTCTCCCTCTGCTCCCTTCCTCCCTGCTCAGCGTGCCCGCTCTCGCCTCCGCACCGCTTCCCTTCGTGCATCTCACCGGCGACCATGGCCAAGGAGAAGACGGCGGCGCTGGAGCGTGCCAAGAAGGCGTCGGCATCGGAGAAGGCGAAGGGGAGATCCACCAGCCGCCGAGGATCCTCGTCCAGATCCCGCCTGCCGAAAGGCTGGGTCCAAGGCGACTGGATCCAGTCGACCATCACGGAGAAGGACCTCCTCGACATGGCCAATGAGGGCTTGATCCCTCACGGAGCTGCGAGGTTGCCGGGGAAGGAGTGGCAGCCACAGCCAGAAGAGGGTGAGTGTGTGCTTCTGGCCACTCATGTCGATCGGGGGTTTTCTTTGCCACCAAGCATTTTCTTCCGGGGTTTCTTGAATTTCTTTGGAGCGCAGCTCCACCACTTTACCCCAAACTCCATTGCCTACCTTGCTGCATTCGTGTCCATGTGTGAGGGTTTCTTGGGCTGTCGACCGCACTGGGGTTTGTTCAAACGTATCTTCGCGTGTCGCTCTCAGACCGTGAAGAAGGCGAGCCCAGGTGACGAGAAGACCCGAGTCGTCCAAATGTGTGGGGGCCTGGGAATTCAGGTGAGGAACAATAGCACCTTCCCGCCCATGTCCTTTCCCGAGTCCGTCAGGGGCTGGCAGTCGACTTGGTTCTACTGCCAGGTCCAGTCGACGCCAGGGCAGTCGAGTGGACTCCCTCCGTTCTCCATGGGCCGAGTGAGCAAGCCCTCCCCTCTGAAGCTGATTCCGGAGGAGAAAGCCGACGTGAAGATGTTGATGGAGCGCGTGGTGCAGCTGGTTCGGGACGGCGTGACAGGCATGGACCTCCTGGAGGTTTTCCTCAAGCGTCGCATCCAGCCTCTCCAGTTCAGGAGCCACTGCATGTGGGTGTACTGCGGGCCCGAAGACGAGACTAGAGTCCATCCAGAAGAAGTCGACGATGTCACTCTGGAGAGATGGATGGCAGCCGTTACCGGAAACAGGGACAACCCGCGCGGAGCCAGAAGAATTCCTCCACTCGACCACGACAGCATCCCAAACAAGGTACACTTGCTCTGCTTTCCATTGTCCTTGTCGTATTCATTTCTGCTAACCCTGTCGACTGGTCGACTGATCCTTGTTTGGGCGACTGCTAGGCCTTCACCGAGCTGTACTCGATGCCCAACGGGGCACAAGCTTCGACTGAGGAAGGCGAGGCGAGCGGGGGCGAGGCGAGCGGGGGCGAGGCGAGCGGGGGCGAGAGCCAGGAAGAGGAGGAATGGGACTCGGATGCTGCAGGGGATGATGACGACGACGATGATGATGAAGGTGATGAAGATGACATCGAGGACGAGGAAGAAGAGGAAGAGGAGGTCGTTCCACCGCGCTCAGAAAGGCGGTCGAAGCTTGTCCACGACCCTTCGACCGAACGTGGTAAGGGGGTTGCGACCGCCACCCAGTCGACCAAGCGCCCCCGGACCACCTCTCCGGCGCCGACTGAAAAGGCGTCGAAGCAGCCCAGGGCGGCTTCATTGAAGCCGACCAAGCTCCTGCCGAAGATGAAGGTGTCCATCCCCACCATTTCAGGGTAATTGTGTTGCTCATATTTTCTTATCTTTGTGCAAACTTTATCTCTGGTCGACACTGAGGTTAGTCGACTGATCCTTTGGAGTTGCAGTGCTGCTACTTCTGAGACCTCGGCCCGGGCCGATGACCACGAGATGGAGGATGCCGCAACTTCGAATCCAGGTGCTGTGTTCTTAATACCATTCTTAGTCGACTGACTCGCGATCTCTGATCCCGACCCTTCTCTGCAGCTCCACCCAACACTGTTATCGATCTTCCTGATGATGATGAGGATGAAGAGCCGCTGAAGCACAGGAGGAGTCGAAAAGCGTCCGCCAGCAAGGTGCCTCAGGATGTGTCAGCGCCTGAAATTCTGACTGTGGAGGGAGAGAACACCACTCGACACACGGTGACTTTCGCGACTCCACTGACGAGTGCTCAGCAGCCCTCCCTCTTCACGACTCACCACGTCCCAGAGGACCAAGCTGGTGCGGCGAAGGAAGCGATACGCCAGGCGGGACTCATGATGGAGCAGCTGAAGACCATCCGGGATGCGAGCCAGGCAGCTTATGACGCCAGCTCTGCCCTCCAAAGCAATGTCCAGGTCAGTCGACTGCTGTTTGTTCTGTTGGATATGCTACCAAAAACTTTTCTTTTCCGGGATTTATATTAGTCACCCACTGGGGGTGTCGAATAAACTCCGTGTTAGCGGGGGCACGCTGAGTGCACCCGCTGGGTGTAGTCCCCAAGGCTAAGGTCGACTGCTGGCAGTCGGCCTTAGGCTTTATAATGTCGATCTTTCTGTCAGTCGACTGGTCGACTGGATTTCGGAAACCAGTGGGGGCACGCTGAGTGCACCCACTGGGTGTAGTCCCCGAGACTGTGGTCGACTGCTTGCAGTTGATCACAGTCTTAGAGAATGCGTCTCGCACACTGTTTTTTTTTTGAGGTCGACTGGTCGACTTTGTCTTCAACAGGATTAGTGGGGGCACGCTGAGTGCACCCACTGGGTGTAGTCCCCGAGACTACGGTCGAATGCTTGTATTCGGCTGTAGTCTTAGAAACCTGTGTTTTTCCCTTTTCACTCGGAAGTGAATTATTTTTGACGTTTAGTCGATTGGTTCTTCGCAGAACTCCTGTGATCTTGTGGCTCGCTACTCAGAGCTAGAACAGAAACATACTCAAGTCGAGCTGAGCTTGAAGCTGGTTCAGGAGAAGCTGACAAAGGCAAAGGAGGAGACTGAAGGTATGTTTGGTGAGACCTTGACGACTGCTTTTCCTCTTGCTTGTTTTAACATCTGATCTTGCTGTGTCTTGCAGGTAAGGTAAGGGAGGCCCAGCAGAAGAAAGACCTTGAGCTAGCTGAGAAGATCAAGCTTGCTGACGAGAAGTTAGCTTCAGTCACCAAGCTTGAACAAGACAACACCAACCTGAAAACTGCTCTTGGGATTGCCAACAAAGAAGTCAGTCGACTGAGAACTGACAAAGCTGCCTTGACCGATCAAGTCAGCAAATTGACTGAGAAGAAGACTGCGCTGGAGGCCTTCCTGAGTGGCTTTGCCAAGAAGCTGTTTCTTATGCTCGAAGGTAAACCTCCATGTTTGGCAAATATTTCTGACTGTGGCTTCTTCCATTCGACTATCCCCTTGACTTAGTGATCACTCTTGCAGAATTTTGTCAAAACTTTGAAGAAGAAACCAGCCGACTGGAGCCAAACCTTGACCCTGTCAATTCTCCGGTGAATGACGAGGTTGCCATGGATATCTTCCGACTGGAATCTCGCGTTGCAGCCGTCGTGGATTATCTCGCAAGGATGAAGGCCGCCACATCTCGCATCGACTCGACGCTCTGGCCTGAGGAGACACTTCAGAATGACCTTGAGTCATTAATGGCCCGCCTGAACACGATCCCTGGTCGAGTGCAGGAATGGAAGAAGTCCTCGGCTCGGTGTGGTGCAGATGTCGCTCTGTGTCTGGCTCGAGTCCACTGCAAAGATGCACGAGAGGAGAAGCTGGCGGCTCTTCGGGTGGCCAATACCAAGAAGCACGACTTCAGGTCTTTTATGGAGACTTTCCTTGCAGCTGCCACTCGGATCGCCGACGGGATTGACCTTGATGAATTTGTTGCACCTTCCAGCCCTCCACAGGAGGGGTAAAAAACTTCTTCTGGCTCGACTCTTTTAAATTTGCCTCGGTATGCCGAGTGGAATTGTATCCGACAAACTTTAACAGGCTTGACGCCTGAGCACTTTCGGTTACTTTAGACATCGATTCAAACTTGAATTTGACGCTTGAATATGATTACCTTCGGCTCAAAATGTCCTTTGCAGGTTCAAAGCAAGGTGTCTGTGCTTAGGCGAGCGCTTGGGCTGCAGCTAAGCCTCCGAGTGGAAGGCTGGCTTACCACTCGGTAGGATTTCGATAAACTTAGGCGAGTGCTTGGACTGCAGCTAAGCCCCCGAGTGAGAGGATCGCTCTTCACTCGGTAGGATTTTTACATCTTAGGCGAGCACGAGGCTGCAGCTAAGCCTCCGAGTGGAAGGCTGGCTTACCACTCGGTAGGATTTTGATAAACTTAGGCGAGTGCTTGGACTGCAGCTAAGCCCTCGAGTGAGAGGATCGCTCTTCACTCGGTAGGATTTTTACATCTTAGGCGAGCACGAGGCTGCAGCTAAGCCTCCGAGTGGAAGGCTGGCTTACCACTCG
>NC_057807.1:269373385-269374846 GCF_018294505.1 Triticum aestivum | reverse complement strand
GCTTGGACTGCAGCTAAGCCCCCGAGTGAGAGGATCGCTCTTCACTCGGTAGGATTTTTATAACTTAGGCGAGCACGAGGCTGCAGCTAAGCCTCCGAGTGGAAGGCTGGCTTACCACTCGGTAGGATTTTGATAAACTTAGGCGAGTGCTTGGACTGCAGCTAAGCCCCCGAGTGAGAGGATCGCTCTTCACTCGGTAGGATTTTTATAACTTAGGCGAGCACGAGGCTGCAGCTAAGCCTCCGAGTGGAAGGCTGGCTTACCACTCGGTAGGATTTTGATAAACTTAGGCGAAACGGATTCGCGGCTAAGCCCCCGAGTGGAAGGCTGGCTTACCACTCGGTAGGATTTTTATAAACTTAGGCGAAACGGATTCGCGGCTAAGCCACCCACTGAGGGGGAGTTTTTATGTGGACAAAAGTAAAAAGTGCTGACACAATTATTTCTAAACCCATGGATTACAGAAGTTCTTTATTGCAACTCATCCGAGTGATAAAACTTAAGTGTAAAACGGTCGGAGTAGCTCCGCGTTCCAAGCTCGGGGCTCGTCGATATTATGCTCGACGTTGTAAAGACGGTATGCCCCGTTGTGGAGAACCTTGGTGACGATGAAAGGGCCTTCCCAAGAAGGAGCAAGCTTGTGTGGTTTGTGCTGATCCACTCGGAGAACCAAATCCCCTTCCTGGAAGGCTCGACCTCTCACATTTCGGGCGTGGAAACGGCGCAGATCTTGTTGGTAAATGGTCGACCGGATCAGAGCCATCTCCCTTTCTTCCTCTAAAAGGTCGACTGCGTCCTGCCGCGCTTGTTCAGCTTCTACTTCGTTGTATATTTCGACTCGAGGAGCATTGTGGAGAAGATCACTCGGCAAGACCGCTTCAGCTCCATAGACCAAGAAGAATGGAGTTCTTCCGGTCGACCGATTGGGCGTGGTCCGCAGTCCCCAGAGCACAGATGGAAGTTCGTCGACCCAAGCTCCCGCCGCGTGTTTGAGATCACGCATCAGTCGCGGCTTCAGTCCCTTGAGAATCAGTCCATTAGCTCGCTCTGCTTGTCCATTCGACTGCGGATGGGCGACTGAAGCGTAGTCGACCCGTGTGCCCTGGGAGTTGCAGAAGGTTCTGAATTCCTCTGAGTCAAAGTTCGACCCATTATCCGTAATGATGCTGTGCGGGACTCCATATCTGAATACTAGTTCCCTGATGAAGCTAACAGCAGTACCGGTGTCGAGGCTCTTGATTGGTTTAGCTTCGATCCACTTGGTGAACTTGTCGACTGCCACCAGTACATGCGTGAAGCCACTTCGTCCTGTTCTCAAAGGACCGATCATGTCCAGCCCCCAAACTGCAAAAGGCCAGACGAGTGGGATGGTCTTCAAAGCTGACGCAGGCTTGTGCGACATATTCGAGTAGAACTGACATCCTTCGCACTTATCTACTATCTCCTTTGCCATCTCATTCG
>NC_057807.1:269279465-269371337 GCF_018294505.1 Triticum aestivum | reverse complement strand
GCTTCGGGGTCGGTCGGGTGAATGTGAACAGGCTTCGTCTCACCGGACGACTGGAATGCAGATTCTGTGGCGGGCTTCTTGGATCGCAGCAAGTCACTCGGATCTGCGTTTTGCTTGTATTCTTCGAACTCGACCGCTGTCACTTGGGAATCGGCAATTTTGGAGCCTTTCTGAAAGCACTCTTCTGCCTTTTTCCTATCACCGGTGACAGTGATCACACCTTTGGGACCGGGCATCTTCAATTTGAGGTACACGTAACATGGTCGAGCCATGAACCGTGCATAGGCTGGCCTCCCCAAAATGGCATGATATGCACTTTGAAAATCCACGACCTCAAACGTCAACTTTTCTTTGCGGAAATGCTTTGAATCGCCAAATACTACATCCAAAGCTATCTGGCCGAGAGACTCAGCCTTCTTCCCTGGTATAACTCCATGGAAGCTCATGTTACTAGTGCTCAATCGGGACATCGGAATGCCCATACCTTTCAGCGTGTCTGCATATAACAGATTCAGCCCACTTCCACCGTCCATCAGCACCTTTGTCAGTCGAGTGCCTTCGACAACTGGATCGACCACCAAAGCTTGCCTCCCAGGGGTGGCAATATGAGTTGGGTGATCAGATTGGTCGAATGTGATGGGTGTTTGAGACCACTTCAGATAATTTGCCTTCGCAGGAGCAACCATGTTAACCTCTCGGTTAATTACTTTCAGTCGACTTCTGCTTTCCACATCTGCGAAGATCATCAGAGTGGAGTTGATATGCGGGTATCCTCCCTCACTGTCCTCTTTGTCTTCGGCTTTGTCTGACTCCTTCTCCTTGTCCTTAGACTGTTTTCCCTGAAACTGCTGGATCAGGAGTCGACATTGGCGAGTGGTGTGCTTTGGGTAAATGATATTCCCCTCTTCATCTTTCTTCGTGTGAATATGACACGGCATATCCATCACGTCGTTCCCTTCTTTATCCTTCACCTTCTTGGGGTTCCAGGATCCTTTTGGTTTCCCCTTAGACTTTCCTTGAGTAACGGCCAGAGCCTCTCCAGGAGCTGCTGGTTCAGCCTTCCGCTTCTGTTTCCGACTGGAATTTCCTTTTTCCGACTGACTCGGCTTGTGCTTGCCGCTTCGGAGTCGGTCTTCTTCTTCGCCGTTGGCGTACTTGGTAGCAATCTCCATCATCCGACTCAAGGTCATGTCACCAGTTCGACCAAATTTCAAGCTGAGTTCTCTGTTCTTGACACCATCTTTGAAGGCGCATACTGCCTGATGGTCAGAGACATTTTCCACTGTGTGGTGCAAAGTGACCCACCTCTGAATATACTCTCTGAGAGTCTCATTGGTTTTCTGCACGCAGACTTGCAACTCTGTCAATCCCGCTGGTCGCTTGCAAGTCCCTTCGAACGTTCTGACGAACACTCGGGACAGATCTTCCCAAGTGTAAATACTGCTAGGAGGTAATTGGGTCAACCATGCCCTGGCAGAACCTTCCAACATGAGGGGCAAATGCTTCATGGCCACCTCGTCGTTCCCTCCACCGATCTGAACTGCCACTCGGTAGTCTTCAAGCCAAGTTTCAGGCTTAGACTCACCAGTGAACTTGCTGACTCCTGTTGCCAACCTGAAATTGGGGGGAATAACAGCGGCTCTGATAGCTCTGCTGAAACATTCGGGACCAGAAACATGTACTCGACTGCTCGTGGGCACTTCTCTGTCGAGTGCACCACGATGGGCTCTGTTCCGGTCGACCAACCCTTGCACGATAATGGATCGCGCGTCGAAGCCTGGCTCCCTGGGGTCAACTGGAATTCTACGCCCTGTACTGTACTGACGCCTATCATCTGGCTGCCGAGGAGCGTAAGACCCACCCCTCGGAGGGGAATAGGGCACTCGACGCCTATCATCTCGGTCGAGTCTGTCGCCATATTGATCTCGCCGATACTCACGCCCTTCGCGCCGCGGAGGCGACCTGGGGCTGTGAGCCGACTGAACCGTATTCACAGTGACGGATCGACTGTGAATTCTGTTGCGCGACTGAGACACGGCTGAATTCTGGTCTCCTGCTGCCCGGAGCAGATCCCTGATCTGCAGCAAACCTCTGCCAGCCTCTGACTGCGAAGGCTGAATGGACTCTGCTATACGGGTCGCAGCTGCTAAATTCTGAATTGGGGTTCGATATACCTGAGTTGGCGGGAAGAGTTGACGTCGACTGGTGTCGGGAACTCGTTGCCGCGCGCGCTCGTCGAGTGCTCGCTGAAGGTTCTCCAGTCGAGTGCGCTCGGCCAAATTGGCTAGACGCGCCTCCTCCAAGGCACGAGCCTCGGGGGTTTCTCCTGCGATGGGAATACGCAGGGGATCCTCGTTCCTGCGGCGAAGCTCTTCTCTTTGCAGAGAGTCGAGTGGCTCGGGCTGGTACTCTTCGTAACCTCGAGCTGGGTCGCCGCCGTCACCTGCTCCACCACCGCGGGCGAAGCCAGGAGGGCTATGGGGCCCGTCGACCATCAAGATTTCCGCCGCTGGATCACTGCTTCCGCACTCGGATGCAGTCTCTCCGGAGCCAGTCGACTGATCGAACAAGCCGTAGAGAGATTCGTTGGGCTCGATTGCCGCAACTTGTGCAGTGGCCGACTGGCGAGCCACCGCGTGACTCACCCATCGCTGAAGCCTCGACCGGCCTGAGCGCTTGCGCTGGCGGGAGACCGGGTGGGTGGAAGACGGAGGAACCGACCGATACTGGGTCGATGGTTGCCGCAGCAGAACGCCGCGGACACATGCGCGAAAATGCGTCGCACCGCGGACGGGGAGCGCATCTACGTCGAGTGGAGCCTCTTGGAGCCATGCGGAGTCATCGGCGATGAAGGTGAGAGTGCCGAGACGGATCTCATGACCCTCGATCAAAACTCCAGCAGACACCATGATGAAAATACTCGGAAGAATCGCAACTTCTCCACAAAATCGCTAAAACTCCTGCCCCACGGTGGGCGCCAACTGTCGTGGTTCTAAGCCTGATAGTAGAGTGGGGGGTAGGTATGGAGAGGCAAGTTCCTAGCTATGGAGAGGTTGTAAGCACAAAGGATGTACGAGTTCAGGCCCTTCTCGGAGGAAGTAACAGCCCTACGTCTCGGAGCCCAGAGGCGGTCGAGTGGATTATGAATGTATGGATTACAAGGTGCCGAACCCTTCTGCCTGTGGAGGGGGGTGGCTTATATAGAGTGCGCCAGGACCCCAGCCAGCCCACGTAGGAGAAGGTTTAAGGTGAGTTAAGTCTGGGGCGTTACTGGTAACGCCCCACATAAAGTGCCTTTACTATCATAAAGTCTACTTAATTACAGACCGTTGCGGTGCAGAGTGCCTCTTGACCTCCTGGCGGTCGAGTGAGTCTTCGTGGTCGAGTCCTTCAGGCCAGTCGAGTGTGTCCTCGTTGGTCGAGTGAGTCCTTGGTGGTCGACTGGAAGGCGACCTCTTCTAGGGATGTCCTAGGGTAAGCTACTTGGGACAGGTCCGTGACCCTACCCTAGGTACATAACCCCATCAAGTAGTTCACCCTCGGGGCTGAGGGTATGTACCAGTAGCTATGTGTTTGATCTCTCTCTCTCTCTCTCGTGTTCTCTCTCATGTTCCCTCTATGGCACGATCTTGATGTATCCCAAGCTTTGCTATTGTAGTTGGATCTTATGATGTTTCTCCCCCTCTACTCTCTTGTGATGAATTGAGTTTCCCCTATGAAATTATCTTATTGGATTGAGTCTTTATGAGAACACTTGATGTATGTCTTGCCGTGATTATCTGTGGTGACAATGGGATATCATGTGCCACTTGATGTATGTTTTGGTGATCAACTTGCGGGTTTCGTGACATTGGGAACCTATGCATAGGGGTTGGCACACGTTCTTGACTCTCCGATAGAAACTTTGGGGCACTCTTTGAAGTACATTGTGTTGGTTGGATGAATCTGAGATTGTGTGATGCATATCGTATAATCATGCCCACGGATACTTGAGGTGACAATGGAGTATCTAGGTGACATTAGGGTTTTGGTTGATTTGGGTCTTAAGGTGTTATTCTAGTACGAACTCTTTTACAAATTGATCCGAAAGAATAACTTTGAGGTGGTTTCGTACCCTACCATAATCTCTACGTTTGTTCTCCGCTATTAGTTGCTTTGGAGTGACTCTTTGTTGCATGTTGAGGGCTTGTTATATGATCTATCTATGTTATTATTGTCGAGAGAACTTGTATTAGTGAAAGTATGAACCCTAGGCCTTGTTTCCTATCATTGCAATACCATTTACGCTCACTTTTATCATTAGTTACCTTGCTGTTTTTATTATTTCAGATTACAAAAACCTATATCTACCATCCATATTGCACTTGTATCACCATCTCTTCGCCAAACTAGTGCACCTATACAATTTACCATTGTATTGGGTGTGTTGGGGACACAAGAGACTTTTTGTTATTTGGTTGCAGGGTTGTTTGAGAGAGACCATCTTCATCCTACGCCTCCTACGGATTGATAAACCTTAGGTCATCCACTTGAGGGAAATTTGCTACTGTCCTAGAAACCTGTGCACTTGCAGGCCCAACAACGTCTCCAAGAAAAAGGTTGTGTAGTAGACATCAAGCTCTTTTCTGGCGCCGTTGCCGGGGAGGTGAGTGCTTGAAGGTATATCTTTAGATCTTGCAATCGAGTCTTTTTGTTTCTTGTTTTAGCACTAGTTAGTCTATAAAAGAAAATTACAAAAAAATGGAATTGAGTTATCTCATACGCTTCGTCTTTTTAATATCTTTCGTGAGTATGATGGAAGAGAAAATTGTGCTCAAGTGCTAGAAGAAGATTTACATAGAATGCTTGGCATAAAATATGTGAATGATGAGCATGATTGCAATGTTGTTAGTATGAATTTCTTGAATATCCATGATGCTAATGATATGCAAAGCCACAAGCTTGGGGAAGCTATGTTTGATGAAGATGATATTTTTTGTCCCCCAAGCTTTGATGAGCAAATTTACTGTGATGAAAGCATGCCTCGTATCTATGATGATTATTGTGATGACACGTATGCTTTAAAGAATAATGATAACCATGAAACTTGTCATCTTGATCCTAATTTCAAATCATATGATAGTTATTTTGTTGAGTTTGCTCCCACTACTATTCATGAGAAGTATTTTGCTTATATGGAGAGTAGTAAATTTTCTATGCTTGTAGATCATGAAAAGAATGCTTTAGGTGCTGGTTATATTGTTGAATTCATTGATTATGCTACTAAAAATTATTATGAGGGAGGAATATATGCTTGTAGGAGTTGCAATAATGTCAAGTTTCCTCCCTATGCGCTTAAAATTTTGAAGTTATGCTTGTTTAGCCTTCCTATGCTTGTTGATTATTGTTCCCATAAGTTGTTTGCTCACAAAATCCCTATGCATAGGAAGTGGGTTAGACTTAAATGTGCTAGTCATATGCTTCATGATGCTCCCGTTATGTTTCCATTCTTATCTTTTATGTGAGCATCATTATCATCATCATGCCTAGCTAGAAAGGTGTTAAAGAAAAGCGCTTGTTGGGAGACAACCCAATATTTATCCTTACTGTTTTTGTGTGTCCACATGATTATTCTACTGTAGTGATCATGTTTTATAGCTTTTGTTTCAATAAAGTGCCAAGTAAGACCTTTAGGATAGCTTACGGTGATAGTTGTGTTGATCCTGCTGAAAATCAGAAACTTTTGCACCCAGTAAATTAGTTTTGGTAATTCACAGAAACGTGCTTCTGATCTGATTCTTTTTGCTCTGGATTGGTACACAAATTTCTTAGGACTTCCTAATTTTGTAGGATTTTTGGAGTTCCAGAAGTATAAGTTTGGTACAGATTACTACAGACTGTTCTGTTTTTGTCAGATTCTGTTTTCTTTGTGTTGTTTGCTTATTTTGATGAATCTATGAGTAGTATAGGAGGGTATGAACCATAGATAAGTTGAAGTAAATTAGATATTACACCAATATGAATTTATAATGAGTTCATTACAGTACCTATGTGGTGGTTTTATTTTCTTATACTAACGGAGCTTACTAGTTTTCTGTTGAGTTTTGTGTTGTGGAGTTTTCAAGTTTTGGGTAAGGATTCGATGGACTATGGAATAAGGAGTGGCAAGAGCCTAAACTTGGGGATTCCCAAGGCACCCCAAGGTAATATTCAAGGACAACCAAGAGCCTAAGCTTGGGGATGCCCCGGAAGGCATCCCCTCTTTCGTCTTCGTTCATTGGTAACTTTACTTGGAGCTATATTTTTATTCACCACATGATATGTGTTTTGCTTGGAGCGTCATTTTCTTTTGTTAGTATTTTCTTTCTGTTACTTATATTAATGTCTTGCATCTTTAGTTTCAATAAAAAAGGTCAAGGATAGCCTTTGCCATGCTTATTTTGCTAGTATACATGTTGCTGTTTGAAAACAGAAAGTTACTGCTGTTGCAAAAAATTCCCTAGAAAAGTCAGAGAGTGGTATAATGTTGAATATTTTTGCATATTAATCTCTGATAAATTTATTAAAGTGGGAATTTTAGTTCATAATTTTTGGAGTTAGGTAAGTATTGATACTCTTGCATTCTTTACAGACTGTACTGTTTTGACAGATTGCTGTTATGGTTGCGTTGTTTGCATGTGTTTGCTTGTTTAATGATTCTATTTGAGGATAGGAGTATTAAATATGCAGAGGCATTTAGTATTCAATGTTGAATAATAATTTTAGTGATTTGTTACAATAGAATATGATAAGGTTTTGCATTGGTTTATACTAACCTATCTCACGAGTTCTTGTTAAGTTTGTTGTGAATGAAGCTTTTGATAAAAAGAGAAACCATGATATGAGATGAATTAAGGAGACACAAAAGTTCAAGCTTGGGGATGCCCAAGGCACCACAAGATAATATTTCAAGAAGTCTCAAGCATCTAAGCTTGGGGATGCCCCGGTAGGCATCCCACCTTTCTTCTTCAACAATTATCGGTTAGTATCGGTTGAGCCTAAGTTTTTGCTTCTTCACATGAGTTGTGCTATCCTTGCATTGTTTTTTTTTTGTTTTTTTTTGCTGTTCGAATAAGATACCAAGATCTGAAATTATTAATTTGGAGAGTCTTCACATAGTTGTATAATTATTCGACTACTCATTGATCTTCACTTATATCTTTCGGAGTAGTTTGTCATTTGCTCTAGTGCTTCACTTATATCTTTTAGAGCATGGTGGTAGTTTTATTTTGAAGAAATAGATGAACTCTCATGCTTCACTTATATTATTTTGAGAGTCTTAATTATCATGGTAATTTGCTTAAATAATCCTAATATGCTAGGCATACAAGATTTGTAAGAATTCTTATGAGTGTGTTGAATACTAAGAAAAGTTTGATGCTTGATAATTGTTTTGAGATATGGAGGTAGTGATATCAAAGTCGTGCTAGTCGGGTGATTATGAATTTAAAGAATGCTTGTGTTGAAGTTAGCAAGTCCCGTAGCATGCACATATGGTTAAAGTTGTGTAACTAATTTGAAACATGAAGTGTACCTGGCTTGTGCATCCTTATGAGTGGCGGTCGGGGACGAGCGATGGTCTTTTCCTACCAATCTATCCCCCTAGGAGCATGCGTGTAGTACTTGATTTTTGATTACTTCTAAATTTTTGCAATAAGTATATGAGTTCTTTTGACTAATGTTGAGTCCATGGATTATACACACTTTTACCTTTCCGCCTTTGCTAGCCTCTTCGGTACCGTGCATTGCCCTTTCTCACCTTGAGAGTTGGTGCAAACTTCGCCGGTGCATCCAAACCCCGTGATACGATACACTCTATCACACATAAACCTCCTTATATCTTCCTCAAAACAGCCACCATACCTACCTATCATGGCATTTCCATAGCCATTCCGAGATATATTGCCATGCAACTTTCCATCGTTCCGTTCATCATCATCATGACATACATTACTTTTGTCATATTGCCATTGCATGATCATGTAGTTGACATCGTATTTGTGGCAAAGCCACCATGCATTATTTTTCATACATGTCACTCTTGATTCATTGCACCATCCCGGTACACCGCCGAAGGCATTCATATAGAGTCATAGCTTGTTCTAAGTTTCGAGTTGTAATCCTTATGTTGTGATCAATAGAAGTGTGATGATCATCATTATTAGAGCATTGCCCAAAAAAGGGAAAAAAAGAGAAAGGCCAAAAAAAAGAAAGGCCCCCCAAAAAATAAAAATAAAATAAAAAGGGCAATGCTACTATCTCTTTTTCCACACTTGTGCTTCAAAGTAGCACCTTATTCTTCATGTAGTGAGTCTCATATATTGTGCTTCAAAGTAGCACCTTGTTCTTCATGTAGTGAGTCTCATAAGTTGTCTTTTTATACTAGTGGGAATTTTTCATTATAGAACTTGGCTTGTATATTCCTACGATGGGCTTCCTCAAATGCCCTAGGTCTTCGTGAGCAAGCGAGTTGGATGCACACCCACTAGTTTTCTTTTGTTGAGCATTCATAGCTCTAGTGCATCCGTTGCATGGCAATCCCTACTCCTCATGTTGACATCAATTGATGGGCATCTCCATAGCCCGTTGATTATCCTCGTCAATGTGAGACTTTTTTTGTCTTCTCCACACAATCCCCATCATCATATTCTATTCCACCCATAGTGCTATATCCATGGATCACGCTCATGTATTGCGTGAAGGTTGAAAAAGTTTGGGATTATTTAAGTATGAAACAATTGCTTGGCTTGTCATCAGGGTATAGAAGTTGGGAACATCTTTGTGTGACGAAAATGAAGCATAGCCTAACTATATGATTTTGTAGGGACGAACTTTCTTTTGCCATGCTATTTTGAGAAGACATGATTGCTTTGATTAGTATGCTTGAAGTATTATTATTTTTATGTCAATATGAACTTTTGTCTTAAATCTTTCGGATCTGAATATTCATATCACAAGTAAGAAGAATTACAATGAAATTATGCCAACTAGCATTCCACATCAAAAATTATCTTTTTTATCATTTACCTACTCGAGGACAAGCAGGAATTAAGCTTGGGGATGCTTGATACATCTCCAACGTATCTATGATTTTTGATTGCTCCATGCTATATTATCTACTGTTTTAGGCAATATTGGGCTTTATTTTCCACTTCTATTTTTTTGGGACTAACCTATTAACCGGAGGCCCAGCCCAGATTTGTTGTTTTATGCCTATTTCAGTGTTTCGAGGAAAAGGAATATCAGACGGAGTCAAAACGGAACGAAATCAACTAGAGAAGTTATTTTTGGAAGGAAACCTACCTGATGGACTTGGACCCCACGTCAGAAGATACGAGAGGTGCTCCCGAGGGTGGGGGGCGCGCCCACCCCCCTAGGGCGCGCCCCCTGCCTCGTGGGGCCCCCGTAGCTCCATCGACGTACCCCCTGCACCCATATATACCTATGTATCGAAAAACTTCCAGAACAGAAGATAGATCGGGAGTTCCGCCGCCGCAAGCCTTTGTAGACACCAAAAACCTTTCGGGAGCCCGTTCCGGCACCCTGCCGAAGGGGCATCCCATCACCGGTGGCCATCTTCATCATCCCGACGCTATCCATGATGAGGAGGGAGTAGTTCACCCTCGGGGCTGAGGGTATGTACCAGTAGCTATGTGTTTGATCTATCTCTCTCGTGTTCTCTCTTGTGTTCCCTCTATGGCACGATCTTGATGTATCCCGAGCTTTGCTATTGTAGTTGGATCTTATGATGTTTCTCCCCCTCTACTCTCTTGAGATGAATTGAGTTTCCCCTTTGAAGTTATCTTATTGGATTGAGTCTTTATGAGAACACTTGATGTATGTCTTGCTGTGATTATCTGTGGTGACAATGGGATATCATGTGCCACTTGATGTATGTTTTGGTGATCAACTTGCGGGTTTCATGAGATTGGGAACCTATGCATAGGGGTTGGCACACGTTCTTGACTCTCTGATAGAAACTTTGGGGCACTCTTTGAAGTACTCTGTGTTGGTTGGATGAATCTAAGATTGTGTGATGCATATCGTATAATCATGCCCAGGATACTTGAGGTGACAATGGAGTATCTAGGCGACATTAGGGTTTTGGTTGATTTGTGTCTTAAGGTGTTATTCTAGTACGAACTCTTTTATAGATTGATCCGAAAGAATAACTTTGAGGTGGTTTCGTACCCTACCATAATCTCTACGTTTGTTCTCCGCTATTAGTTGCTTTGGAATGACTCTTTGTTGCATGTTGATGGCTTGTTATATGATTTATCTATGTTATTATTGTTGAGAGAAGTTGCACTAGTGAAAGTATGAACCCTAGGCCTTGTTTCCTATCATTGCAGTACCATTTACGCTCACTTTTATCATTAGTTACCTTGCTGTTTTTATTATTTCAGATTACAAAAACCTATATCTACCATCCATATTGCACTTGTATCACCATCTCTTCGCCGAACTAGTGCACCTATACAATTTACCATTGTATTGGGTGTGTTGGGGACACAAGAGACTTTTTGTTATTTGGTTGCAGGGTTGTTTGAGAGAGACCATCTTCATCCTACGCCTCCTACGGATTGATAAACCTTAGGTCATCCACTTGAGGGAAATTTGCTACTGTCCTACAAACCTGTGCACTTGCAGGCCCAACAACATCTACAGGAAGAAGGTTGTGTAGTAGACATCACCCAGATGTGAAGATTCCTTTCTCTGTAACCGACTTTGTACAACCCTAGTCCCCTCCGGTGTCTATATAAACCGGAGGGCTTAATCCGTAGAGGCAATCACAATCATAATCATACAGGCTAGACTTCTAGGGTTTTAGCCATCACGATCTCATGGTAGATCAACTCTTGTAACACTCATATTCATCAAGATCAATCAAGCAGGAAGTAGGGTATTACCTCCATAGAGAGGGCCCAAACCTGGGTGAACATTGTGTCCCCCGCCTCCTGTTACCATCAACCTTAGACGCAAAGTTTGGGACCCCCTACCCGAGATCCACCGGTTTTGACACCGACAGACATCCCCTCTTTCGTCTCCAACATTATCGGTAACCTCACTTGGAGCTATATTTTCATTCATCACATAATATGATTTTTACTTGGAGCATCATTTTTTGTTGATATTTGCTTGATGTTATCTATAATAATGTTTTGTATCTTCTACTTCAATAAAAATGTCAAGTATAGCCTTTGCCATGCTTATTTTGCAAGTCTACATGTGGCTGTTTGAAAACAGAAAGTTGCACGCTAGTGCGTGAATTCTTGAGAAAATTCAGAATGTGATAAAATGTTGAATTTTTTTCATAATAAGCTATGATAAAGTTTCTATAGTGTGGTAATTTTTTAGAATTTTTGGAGTTAAAGAAGTATTGATATTCTTGCAGCCTTTACAGACTATCCTGTTTCGGCAGATTGCTGTTATGTTTGCATTGTTTGCGTATGTTTGCTTGTTTAGTGATTATATTTGAGTCTAGGAGTATTAAATATGCAGAGGCATTTAGTATGCAATGTTAAATAAAATTTTCTACAATAGATAATGATAATGTTTTTGCATTGATTTATACTAACTTATCTCACGAATTCTTGTTGAGTTTTGTGTGGATGAAGTTTTTAAGAATTAGGGAAACTGGGATATAAAAGGAAGAGAATAGATAAATCCTGAATGTTCGATTTTTAAGCATGCTAATCCGAACTCTTTTCATGGCAACTTTAGTTAAGGCGATGTTGACAATCATGGCAATTTTTTGACAAAAAAATCAAACTAGAACAAAGTTACCATGTGTTAACAACTAAAGTTGCCACCTCACAGCAACTAACGTTGCCATCAAAAAACGTTCTGGATGACATGCTTAAATTCTGAACGTTCAGGATTTATTGAGGTCCAAAAGGAATTCAGGAGACACAAAAGCTCAAGCTTGGGGATACCCAAGGCATCCCAAGATAATATTCCAAGAAGTCTCAAGCATCTAAGCTTGGGGATGCCCCATTAGGCATCCCACCTTTCTTCATCAACAATTATCGGTTAGTATTGGTTGAGCCTAAGTTTTGCTTCCTCACACGAGTTGTGCTATTCTTGGAATGTCATTTTATTTTGTTTTGCTTGTTATTTTAATAAAATACTTAGATCTAAAAGTTTTTAAATAAGAGAGAGTCCTCAGATAGCTACCTATTTACTTAACTACTCATTGGATCCTCACTTATATCTTTTTGGAGTACTTTGCCGAACACTCTCATGCTTCACTTATATTATTTTGAGAGTTGATAATAGTGATGAAAATTTGCACAAGCTATGAAATTGGTCCTAGAATGATGGATATTCAAGAAGGATATAATAAAAACATTCATGTAGATCATTGGATATGATAAATTTGATTCCTTGCAATAGTTTTGCGATATGGAGATAATAATATGTGAGTCATGTTGGTGAGTAATTGTGCTTTAGTAGGAATATCAGTGTTAAGGTTTGTGATTCCCTATGCAAAGCATGAAGTCAACAGTTATGCAATGAAGTTATATCCTACTTGTGGTGCATTATTCGGTGTTAGTTATGTTTAATGCTCATTTATGATCGTTTTTGTTTCTTGGTTGGTCGCTTCTCAACTGGTTGTGCATCCAAAATCCTTAAACCAAGTTTTGCGAAATAAGTGCACCATACCTACCTATATGCGGTATTTCCACGCCGTTCCAAGTAAATTTGTATGTGCCTAATCTAATTTTCAAAATTAATTTCATTTTTATGTGCCCCAATATTTTCCATGCTAGATATGTTATTCTCAAGATGAGTGTTTATTCACTTGTCATTGCACGAGAGTGTGGCAGGTAATAGGGATGCCCAGTCCTGAAATGAAAAGAAATTTTATTTATGATATCAATAATATATTCCTTGGAAAGTGTTGGTATGGAAGGCACCCGTGGATACGACTAGCCATGGATTGTGAAAGAATGGTGGAAAAAGGAATAAACTTTATTTATGTTTGGGAACTGCCTATGAAGTATCTAGCATGGAAAGTATTGGGAATTCTCGGTCGTTTTCATTGACAGGAAAAGCATGCCTCTCAAAACAATTTTATCTCCCAAATGAAGCTTTGAGCTCTGGCACCTCTACAAATCTCTGCTTCCCTCTGCGAAGGGCCTATCTATTTACTTTATGCAACTTTTATTTTTATTGAGTCTCCATCTTCTCTTATAAAGCACCAACCAGGGAACACTATTGTCATACCTGTGCATTGGGCATAGTTAATATTCTAGTGTGTTTCATGAATGGGTCAATGATTGAGCATAATGGGTGTCGGTGTCAAAACCGGCGGATCTCGGGTAGGGGGTCCCGAACTGTGCGTCTAGGCGGATGGTCACAGGAGATAAGGGACACGATGTTTTACCCAGGTTCGGGTCCTCTTGATGGAGGTAAAACCCTACGTCCTGCTTGATTAATATTGATGATGTGTGTTACAAGAGTGGATCTACCACGAGATCGAGGAGGCTAAACCCTAGAAGCTAGCCTATGGTATGATTGTTGTTCGTCCTATGGACTAAAGCCATCCGGTTTATATAGACACCGGAGAGGGCTAGGGTTACACAGAGTCGGTTACAATGGTAGGAGATCTACATATCCGTATCGCCAAGCTTGCCTTCCACGTCAAGGAAAGTCCCATCCGGACACGGGACAAAGTCTTCAATCTTGTATCTTCACAGTCTTGGAGTCCGGCCGATGATGATAGTTCGGCTATCCGGACACCCCCTAGTCCAGGACTCCCTCAGTAGCCCCTGAACCAGGCTTCAATGACGACGAGTACGACACACATATTGTCTTCGACATTGCAAGGCGGGTTCCTCCTCCGAATAATTTATAGAAGATTGTGAACACCAGGATAGTGTCCGGCTCTGCAAAAATAAATTCCACGTACCACCTGTAAGTGCATCTAGTGCCCCTTAGTGATTTTGGTGTATTGAAGACTTATAGGTTAAGGGACTAATGCGTTTGTGAGTGTACACAGGTCTATAAGTCTATGAGGAGTTTGATATTTACAGAGAAAGTCGACCCCTAAAAATGAAGTTCTTCAACTGAAGACTTTGATATTCTGAAGACTTTCTGAAGACTTTGAAAGTGAAGAAATTGGTGTGACCTTGAAGACTTGGTATTCATTTGTGGAACATGAAGCGTGAAGACTTTTGTTTTCGTAGTTTCATTTTCTCCTTCTTGAGTCATAGGAAACACCGTACTGTTAAAGGGGGTTGAGGAAATACTAAGGAAAAATTTCCATGTGATGCTCAACTCAAAATCCTACACCTACCAATCCCTTCGAGTGAAGCCTTTGGAAATCTCATACAGTTCAGTCACTTTCTTCAGTGACAGAGACGAAGTTCTTCTGGTCACTGATGAATTTGTTCTGACTGAGGAGTTAGGAATTCGTCAGTACGAATTACCTACACAGTGAGGAACATGATAGCCCTGAGGAATTTGAGAGTCAAATTTCCGACCGTTGCTGTGCTGCGTGCCAGCTGTCCCAAAATATCTTATCCACCTAACGGTCATATCATTGAGGGGCATTTATGTCTTATCATGTTGGGATGCTCCCTAGGCTATAAATAGCCGCCCCCTACAACCACTAGCTGGTTGGCTGCTCCGAGAGAACTTGACACTTGTCATTTGAGAGCAACCCATCCTCCGAGGACTTTGAGCGAAAATCATCGAGTGAGGAAAAACCCCAAAACCAAACCCCTACAAACCCAAAGTGATTGAGCATCACTGAAGAAATTGATCCTGCGTGGATCCGACGCTTGTTACCTTTGAAGACTGTGCTTCTTCCAGACGGTTAGGCGTCAAGGTCTAGAGCATCCAAGAGGAATTGTGGATCGCCGAGTGACCAAGTCTGTGAAGGTTTGGAAGTCGCCTGAAGACTTACCACGAGTGATTGGACGAGGTCTACGTGACCTTAGTTCAAGGAGAATATGGTGAGGACTAGGTGTCCTGAGCTGCGTGCTCAGTGACTGGGTGTCCGAGACTGCGTGTCCTCGAGTTTAAATACTCAGGCGCTCCAACCAGACGTACAACTAAGACATCAGTTGGAACTGGTCTACCAAATCATTGTCTTCACCAACCTAACTGGTTCCATTTCCTCAACCCTTCCATTTCCTCATTGTTGTGTTGAGTGTTTGTTCATATCTGTGTTTGAAGACTTTGACTGAAGACTTTCTCAATTTCCTCAGTTCAATTTCTTCAGTCTGTTTGTCTTCATCTTGTGTTATCCTGTGATTACGCTTTCTGTACTCTGTGCTAGTCTTCATTTCATCATGATGACCATGCTTGTATTCTGTTATGCTTACTTCTGAGTACTTATTCCGCTTCTAATAGTTCTTCGCTAAGGAATTTCCTCACCGGCAAATTCTTCAGTGAAGAATTCATAAAAATCGCCTATTCACCCCCCTCTAGTCAACATAACGCACTTTCAATTGGTATCAGAGCAAGGTACTCCCTTGTTCTGTGTGATTTTGGTTTAACCGCCTGGAGTTTTAGTTATGTCGACCGCAGGTATGATCAAGGTCTCGGCTGGGTGTCCTACCTTTGATGGGACGGACTACCCCTATTGGAAAAACAAGATGCGAATGCATCTCGAGGCAATTGACAACGATCTCTGGTACGTTGTGGAAAATGGTGTTCCCTTAGTCAACACCTTCTCTGAATGCTGCTGATGTGAAGAGATTCAAGCAACTCGATTCTCAAGCGAAGAATATCATATGTGTCCATTTGAGTAAAGGACAGTATGGAAGAGTGAGTGCTTTGGAAACTGCTAAGCTTATCTGGGATAGGCTGTCCAAAGTGAATGAAGGAGTCTCAACTCAGCGTGACTCTCGAGTTGATGTTCTTCGAAATCTCTTCAACCGCTTCAAAAGACTCGACAATGAAAATGTCCAACAAACATTCGATCGCCTCACTGACATCTCAAATGAGCTTCAAGCCCTCGGTGCCACTGACATCACTGACTATGAGGTGGTGAAGAAACTGTTGAGATCGCTTGATTCCTCATTTGATACTCTGGGTCTGATGATACAAGAACGGGCTGACTACAAGTCTCTTGATCCCGCTGATATCCTCGAAAGGCTAAATACTCACGAGTTCCAGCTTGCTGAAAAGAGAGATCTCGATGGTTCGAGCTATGGCAAACCACGTGCCCTGAAGGCCAAGGTTGTGTCTGAGTCTGAATGTGAGGACTCTGGTAGTAGCATTGGTGATCCTGAAGAACTGAGCCAGGAGCTAGCACTGCTCGTGAAGAAATTCCAGAAGTTCTCAAGACGTGGTCGCCTTGGAAAAACCTCAAGAAGCAGTGATTCCTCATCAAGTGACTATAAGAGAAGGTTGTTCCACAAATGCAAGAAACCTGGTCATTATATTCAAGATTGTCCTCAGTGGGAAAAGGAATTGAAGAAGAAGAAATACAAGGATTACAGTTCTGATGATGCGAAGAAGAAGAAGAAATCATCAAAATCTTCGTCATCAAAATCCTCGAAGTCTTCATCTCACAAGAAGGGCAGCTCCAAGAAGGCTCAGGCATTCATTGGCAAGGAAATGGACTCTGAAGCTGAATCTGAGGAACATGAGGAAGAAGAGGAGTCTGAAGAATCCGAATCTGGTGTGGCGAGTCTGGCCTTCGCTACTGCTTTCGTTAGCAAGTCCATCTTCAACACTGAAGAAACTGACTCCACCGACAAGCCTGATGAAGATAATGATGACTACGCTCCCACCTATTGCTTCATGGCAAAAGGTGCAAAGGTACTCAAATACACCTCCTCTGAATCTAGTGAAAATGAATCTGATGAGGATCTCAAGCCCAGCTACTCTAAACTTGCTAAGATTGCTGTAAAACAACAAAGGGCTCTTGAAAAGGTTCAAAACATGCTAGACAAAAGTGATGATATGTTAGGTGAAGAAATGGATCGCACTAAAGCCCTGACCGAAAATCTTCAGAGACTTAAGTCTAGGCTTGATAACATTCAAAGTCATCATAACACTCTCTTATCTGATCATGAGAAACTTTCTTATGAATTTCTTCAAAGAAAGCAAGATCTTGAGAAGCTAAGAGTGAGTTATGAAGATCTTCAGAAGGAGCGCGATTCATTACTTGCTCAACAAATCAGCGCTTCTCAGGAAGAATTTGTTCCTCCATGCTTAAAGTGCATTGAACGTGAATCTGCTAATTCTTCACCTGAATGTTCAAATGCTTCAACTGTTACAAATTCTTCACCTGCCTCTGCTATCACTACTTCCTCATCTGAGGACATTGCTAGTATCACTGACGATGCAGGGCTAAAGGAACTATACACGATAGGCATGTACAAAAGCCTCAAAGGGCATCAGATTCTTTGTGATGTGCTCAAAAAGCAGATCCTCAACATAAACCCTAGGAAAGAAGGTATTGCCTTTGAGAGGAAACTTAATGCTGATGGAACATATTGGAAGCCTGAGCAGTACCCCAAAACCTCATGGGTTGCTGCAAAGGGACCTCTAGTTGATCCATCCATGTTATCTGGCTTTACATGTGAATCTCCTCATTCTTCTGATGAGTCATTTGACTCCAACTATAAACTGTTCAAAAATCAGAATGGTGAAGTATTTGCTAGATATGTTGGGACTAACTGCAGGAACGGTTCCCCTATGAAGAAAATCTGGGTTCCCAAAAGTTATGTTGAAAGTCTTCAGGTGAATGTCCTCATGACACCACCTGTGAAGAATAGGAACCCCATATCGAACTCTTCATATGGACCAAATTCTTCATATGGATCCAAGTCCTCATACAGACCAAATTCCTCATACGGATCAAATTCCTCAAATGGATCAAAGTCCTCACATGATTATCATCGTGCTAACAACTCTGTTTCACAGGGTAAAGCTAAGGGCTACGAATATGCACATTATTCTTCAAATCATTATGTTCATAAGTCCTCGAAGAATTTCTCTGCTTATTCATATGCTTACCCTAACCCCTCTTATGTGAAACGAAATGGTTTGGCTTCTATGCCACCATTCTCGTATGGTGCTCGCAGAGTGATGAACTCTTTGCCATCCCTTCAGATGTGGGTGGTGAAGAAAAAGAACTAATCTCTTCTGCAGGGCCAGGTCTCCAGACGTGCCTTAACGTCTGAAGAATTTGCCAGGGACCTGACAAAATTACCTGAAAGGACACAGGCTAACCATGATGAAATGAACTTTCATTTCACACGTCCTCATACTGCTATATCTGTTTACTGCTTGATGAAATTCATCTGATGAACTTGATATCATATTCTTCGCTGATGAAGCATATGAGATTGTAAGTTACACTAATTCATCTGCAGGATGATCAACCCAAAACCACTGAATGGGTCCTCGATAGTGGATGTACAAATCACATGACTGGTGACAAGAATCTTTTGATGGATGCTCCCTTATCACCGTCACATATGAAGCATATCATCTTTGCTGACAAAGGCAAAAGTCAGGTATTGGGTCTTGGTAAGGTTGCGATCTCTAAGGATAAACACATGGACGAAGTCATGCTTGTTGAGTCCTTAGGATACAATCTCATGTCAGTCTCAATGCTTTGTGATCTTGATATGGTTGTTGTGTTTGGCAAGTATCGCTGTGTTGTGATTATGGAAGCTGACCATTCCAAAGTCTTCGAAGGCTTTAGGAGAGGAGATTATTATATTGTTGATTTCTCTACAGGACCACAACCAGCCGTGTGTCTACTTGCAAAAGCTTCAGAAGGCTGGCTATGGCATCGACAACTTGGTCACGCAGGCATGAAGAATTTGCACACGCTTGCGAAGAAGAAGCATGTCATTGGCATTGAGAATGTCAAATTCCTCAAGGATCACTTATGCGGAGCCTGTGAAGCCGGAAAAATGACCAAGGCCAAGCATCCAGCGAAGACTATCATGACCACTACTCGTCCATTCGAATTGCTTCACATGGACCTCTTCGGACCAAATCATTACTCAGCATTCTCTAATGCTGCATCTCTATATGGTTTTGTCATTGTTAATGATTACTCTCGATATACATGGGTACACATTGTTACTTACAAACATGAAGTGCAGGAAGTCTTCAAACGATTTTCCTCGAGGGCTTCAACCAACTTTGGTGTAAAGATCAAGCACATCAGAAGTGACAATGGAACTGAGTTCAAGAATTCCGGTCTTGATGACTATCTTGATGAACTTGGTATTACTCATGAGTTATCTGCTCCTTATACTCCTCAGCAAAACGGCGTCGTGGAGCGCAAGAACAGAACTCTTGTTGAGATGGCTTGCACTATGCTTGATGAATACAAAACGCCTCATCGCTTTTGGATTGATGCAATTGATACTGCGTGCCACATCATCAACAGAGTATATCTTCACAAATTCTTCAAGAAGACGGCCTATGAACTCCTCACTGACAAGAAACCCAATGTGAGTTATTTCAAAGTCTTCGGTGATAAATGTTGGATTAGAGATCCTCACCACAATTCTAAATTTGCACCGAAAGCACATGAAGGTTTTGTGCTTGGTTACGGAAAGGACTCGCACACCTACAGAGTCTTCAACATCGCTCTTCACAAGATTGTTGAAACTGTAGATGTGCGGTTCGATGAAACTAATGGCTCGCAAAGAGAGCGCCTACCTTCTGTGTTAGATGAACCAGCACCTGAGGATTCTATCAAGTTCAAGGCAACTGAGGATGTCATTCCTACTGAAGAACTTGCTGAAGAATTCATTCCAGTACGCGAAGAACATCGAGCTGACGCACCTGAAGATAATGATGAAGTTAATGGTGCTGAGGAAAATGATCAAATACCTCGACGTCAACCAGCTCATCCTCGCGTTGCAAAAGAAGTACCAGTTGACAAGATCATCGATGACATTGATTCGCCAGGTCCTCTCACATGCTCAAAAGCTTCACATTTATCTAACTTTTGTGGGCACTATGCTTTTGTCTCTATCATAGAGCCCACTAAGGTAGATGAAGCATTTTTGGAGCCGGAGTGGATTCAGGCTATGCAAGAAGAATTACATCAGTTCGAGCTCAACAATGTCTGGGAACTGGTCAAACGTCCAGATCCTCACAAGCATAATATCATTGGCACAAAGTGGATCTACCGCAACAAACAAGATGAAAATGGCCTTGTGGTAAGGAATAAGGCACGACTGGTAGCTCAAGGCTACACACAGGTTGAAGGAATTGATTTCAATGAAACTTTTGCACCTGTTGCTAGACTTGAGGCTATTCGCATATTACTTGCTTATGCTAATCATCATGATATCATCTTATATCAAATGGATGTGAAAAGTGCATTCCTCAATGGTAAGCTTGAGGAAGAAGTATATGTTGCTCAACCCCCAGGTTTTGAAGATCCAAAGAATCCTGACAAAGTCTTCAAACTTAGTAAGGCCCTCTATGGCCTCAAGCAAGCCCCTCGGGCGTGGTATGATACATTGAAGGAATTCTTCGTGAAGAATGGCTTCACACCCGGTTCACTCGACCCTACTCTCTTTACTAAATCTTATGATGGTGAATTGTTTGTGTGGCAAATATATGTTGATGATATTATCTTTGGCTGTACTGACCAACGTTATAGTGATGAATTTGCCTATATGATGAGTGAAGAATATCAAATGTCTATGATGGGAGAGTTGAAATTCTTCTTAGGTCTTCAAATTCGTCAACAGCGCAATGGCATATTCATATCTCAGGAGAAATACCTCAAAGATGTACTGAGGAAATTCGGCATGCAAGATTGCAAAGCCGTCAAAATTCCTATGCCCACAAAAGGCAATCTATGCACTGATGAAAATGGTATTGACTTCGATCACAAGGTATACCGCTCCATGATTGGTTCTCTATTGTACTTATGTGCATCTAGGCCAGATATAATGCTTAGTGTTTGCATGTGTGCCCGATTTCAAGATGCACCGAAGGAATCACACCATAAGGCCGTGAAGCATATTCTTCGATATCTAGCTCACACACAACACTAGGATTATGGTACCCCAAGGGCTCTGTTTTTGATCTCATTGGATATTCTGACTCTGACTATGCTGGTGATCGTGTGGACCGCAAGTCAACTTCTAGCACTTGTCATTTCCTCGGACGATCTTTGGTCTGTTGGTCCTCGAAGAAATAGAACTGCGTATCACTGTCCACTGCGGAAGCTGAATACATTGCTGCTGGCTCTTGCTGTGCTCAACTGCTTTGGATGAAGCAAACACTCAAGGACTATGGCGTCAACGTGAAGAATGTGCCTCTCCTCTGCGACAATGAGAGTGCCATCAAGATTGCTCACAACCCAGTTCAGCACTCGAAGACAAAGCACATTCAGATTCGTCATCATTTTCTTCGTTATCATGTGTTGAAGGGCGACATCTCCATCGAGCACGTGAAGACTGAAGAACAGCTAGCCGATATCTTCACTAAGCCCTTGGATGAGAAGAGATTTAGCAAGTTGCGGTGTGAGCTAAATATCTTAGAATCTTCGAATGTTCTTTGAAAAAGACACACATCCTACACTTATGCAAAATTGATGACTTAGATGTGCAACACATGAAGAAACGTTTTTCCTCAATCAATGAAGAATAACACTCTAAGTGTGAAGAAATTAATGAAGAATTTGATTCTCAGAACCCTACGACAATTGTACGCGGTGTCTGAAATCATCATTCTTATACGGTGGGTCACGCCACCACAAAAAGTTGAAAATCCTCAATTTGAGTTTTTCCTCAGTTTTTGAAATTCTTCAGTTTTTCAAATTCTTCAACTTTGCAAAATCTTCACTGTTCCCTTCGATTTTCTTCATTGGGTATATATATATATATATATATATGAGTTTATGTCCTCTACAGCATTCACTTATAGCTATTTCTTCAAGTTTTTTTTGCTAAGTGAATGTGATCGGACCCTTCCCCCTCTATGCTATACTCAACCCAATCTATTCACAAATTCTTCATGTGCGTTCTATTTGAAACTCATTCAAAATCTTCACTATGTCCTTGTCAGCTGAAGAAATTGCATACGAAACTTTAAAACAAATCTTATCCAAATTTTCGGTTTTGCCGCTCAAACCGTTCCGCATCCCACGATGCATTATTTTACTCACCCACGATCATACACAATCTCCACTACACAGTACGTGGGTGACACATGTCGCGTGAAGGAGAAAGGGCAGGGGCACGTTCGTCCCAAATCTTCGGGCGAACAGTTTTTCACCGTGTCTATAAATACCCCTCTCCCCTTCCTCACTTCATTTACTCCGCTCGACCATCTCTCTCCCGCTCGAGCTCCTCAAACCCTAGCGCCACCGCTACTCCATCGTCGCCGGTGAGGAAGAGCTTCGCTGCCTCGACCTCGTCGCCGCCGTACTCACGCTGGCCGCGGAAATCTTCACTCCGCCGCCGCCGTAGCTGTCTTCCTCCGCCGAGTTAGGGCAAGGAAGATCTAACCTGACGAACTTCCCGTCTGTTCTTATCAATTCGTCGTGTTCTTCATTTCGGGTAATTAAAAGTTACTTTTATTACTCGCTTTGATTCTCAAGCTTTCCTGAAAATCTTCAAAGGTGTTTATTCTTCAAATCTTCACATATATGAACACCTCAAACAAACTATGCTCTTGATTCATTTATCTAAGCAATGATTTTCCTCAAGATTCCTCAATTGTATGGATCCTCGATCTATACAACTCTGGAACCTAAGACAAAGATCGCTTAGTGAAATTCTTCAAGGTTCATCTGGTCAAATTCCTCAAAACTTGTTCTTTTCAAAAACCTTCTCAGAACGCATATGACCTCTCCAAATTCCTCGCACCTGTACTCTGTTCACAGGTACTCATGTCTGCTGCTGAATCACTAGGTTCTCATCAACTTAACTCATTTGTAGCGTTCCTCAAAGAAAAATTGCGTGCTTCTTCAGAGAACTCATTTGTTCAAATTCCTCAACTGAAGAATATGGCAGACGGTAAGAAGCCGCAAAAAGGAGGAAAGAAACCTGAGGTTATTACTGCGTTTGAAATCCCTGAGGAAATTTATGCTGACTATTTCACACCTGATGAAGCAAAATATGGCAAGGAAAACAAAAATCAGCGCAAGGTGCGCATTCAGAAGATTGAACGGAGATGGGCAAGGGAATGGAGGGAGTACAGATATGTGACTCCAAAGTACATGAAGAAATTCGCCCTCAATCCTCCGTGCCCAAGAGCTCCATTGGCACCTGGCCAAGTAGCTGATCCCACAAGCATCAAACGTGGTGAGGACTTTCCTGAAGAATGGGCTAAGCATCAAGCCAAATTGGCAAGACAAGCCAAGGAGGCAGTGAAGAAATTCAATGAGGATTCTGCCACTGCTACTGCTACTGAGGCCTCGGTCCAACCGAGGAAATCCATGCCAAAGAAGCCTGCTCGTAAGCCAAGTGCTTCACCATCAATGCCCTCACGGCCAAGTTCCTCAGCAGCGCCCTCACGGCAAATTCCTCACACTGCTCCTGCTCCTCCGAAGTCCTCAGCAGTTCCGACAAAGTCCTCAGCTCCTGTGCATCTGACTACATGTCAAAGGACTGCTGGTTTCTCGATTGCCTCTGGTGTCTCAGCAAGTTCCTCAGCTGCACCAATTTCATCATCTGGCCCGACTCTACTGAAGACCAAAGCAACAGCTGGACGAGGTCCTCGGCCAAGTCCAAAGAAGAAACAGGTCGCATTCCATGTGCCATCTGATGATGAAGCCTCTGATGATGAACTCGCAGAAATCATCAGAGACAGACAGGTGAAGGCCGCTAGAGCCAAAGGCACATCTGTGCCACTGCTGTTGGATCCGAGGAAAATCCTCGATTATATTGATCTCTAGCACAAGGATCCAAACACCCCCATGCCCGATTTTCATCTGACCGCTGGTCAAAATCACATGCTGACCCATTTCATCACTGAAGAGAAATGGAAGTTTGAAAAGGAAAGAGAGATCAAGAAAGCTCAATACAGAAAGGAGAAGTTCCTGAAGAAAAATGTTCTCAAAATGACACCTGAAGAACTTCTCAAGGTCCAGACTGAAATTCAAGACCTCAGCAAAAACTTTGATGCTTATTATGCTGATTGGCAAGGGGCCAAAGTCAGATTCGTCAACCTGACGAAGAAATTCACCAATGTTGCAGCCTCAACGCAACATGAAATTCCTCAGGCTGAAGCCTCAGCTCAACCGACTGAAGAACATGCCAGCACCACTGATGAAGTTCAGGCTGCTGATGAAAATGCTAGTTCCAGGGCTGATGATCCCATTCTAGCCGCTGAAGAAATTGCCAGGGCATCCACTAGTGGTGCGCCTGAAGAAACTGAAGAAGTCAGGGCAACTGCATCAGTTGCGCCTGAAGAAAATCAACCAGATTCCTCAGCTCCATCTGCACCTACACCAACTCCAATTCTTCCATGTGCATTTGATGTGAAAAAGACAAAGGCTGCAGAGCGATCTGCAGTGAAGAAAAGGAAGGCATCAGCTGTGTCAAATTCTTCGGCTGCGAAGAAAATGAAGCCAATGACCAGCTCACTCGAAAATCCAATTGATGCTGTTCTGATTTCCTCCATGCTGTCAAAGGACCTTGTTCCTTTTGGAGAAGACTATGAGATCCCCATCGGATCTGATGAAGAACATCATTCTGCTACTTCGTCAGAGCAGATTGATGAAGAAATTGAAGTGGACGCAATCCCCTCAACGCCAGTCATTTCCTCACCTATGCCTCAGTTCACAGCTGAAGAGGCAGGTGTTGAGGAAATTGAAGATGAAGATATGGATATAGGATGCACCACACCTGTGATGAATGATGACTTTTGGGAAAGTCAGCATCCCAATACTCCTCTCTTCAGCCCGCTCCAACAGATACCTCAGTCCCCTGCACCAACAGTTCAATTGGGCTCTGAAGAAACTCAACCCACTCTCTCTGTGCATGAAGAAATTCCAGCCACTAGTGCTGATGAACCTGATGCTGCTGATCCTCAGACTGCACCTGTTGAGGAACAAGAAATTCCTCAGCCTGAAGAACCTGAGCTCGCGATTCCTGAGGTGGTGATGCAACTCACTGACACCCCTCTGCCAAAGCAAAAGAATCCGTTCTCCAGCAAACAGAAGTTCAAGGCTGAAGATTTCTTTGCCGAGCACGTATTCTTCACTGATTATAATCCATATGATTCTGCTCGCATAAGGAAGAGGCATTTCTGGACTGCCAGCCAAGCCAATTTCTATTCCTCAGTGCTCTTCAACAAAGACAAAGTCTTCGATCATGCACATATTCCTCATGTGGACATGGAGTCTCTGCCCGGCTTTGAGCCAGTCCTCAGTGTTCTTCATGACACAGGACTTTTGAACTTCTGCATTGATATCTGTGACTGGAATGAAGAACTCATTCTTCAATTCTATGCAACTCTGCACATCACCGGAGACGCTGAAGACGTGAACTCCTGGGTATTGGACTAGATGTCTGAAAACACTCACTACAAGGCACCAACAACTGAATTGCTTCATGCCCTTCCTCTCAGTCCTCCACTTGATGATGCTCGTTGTATCTACAACGAACCAGAACTTTCAAATCACTATATGCAAGTGCTGATGAAGCCATTGAAGCCAAGGCAGGCCCCACGAACCAAATTCCTCGTCAAGGAATTACTCTATGTGCCTCGGACTGTCTATCGAATTCTGACGAAGACAATGAGTCCTATCAAAGGCCACGACTCAAATGATGAAGAAGTCGTTGGCATCATGAAGAATATGCTTTTCAACCTCATTCATGGCGTTCCCGTCAACTTCCATGATTTCTTCATGAGGACTCTGGCCAATATTGCTATGTCACCATTCGAGCTGAAGTCCTATGCTCCTTGGATTATGAGATTCATCAGGGCAAGATCTTCACTGAATTACAAAGATGACACTCTAAACCATGGTAGCTACTTGCCTCCCATTGAAGTCCTCAAACGGACAGTTTCATCCGCTGATGACAAAGGCAAGGCCGCTGCTGTGATCGATGAAGGCATTCGTCCATTGGATGGTCAATTTCGCAAGGCTGCATCTTACTCTACCAATGACGATTCTGCCACACATGACTCTGCCGCCAATACCTCAGCCAAGCAAAATCCTCAAGCCACAGCACCCAGGGTGATGACTGACCGTGAGTTACTCCTCAGTCTGCATCAGAAGGTTGATCGCAATCATAAATGGGTCAAGCGTCAGTTTGGTTCAATTCTTCACAACATGACCTCAACACACAATGCAGTGAAGAAGAACCACCACTACCTCCATGAAACCTTCAACCGCACCTGGGCTGTTCTCTCTCATGTCTACAGCGCTGCTGATCTGAAGAATATGGGTCTCAAGGAAGAATTTGACTGGTCTGCACCTCCACCGAAGAAATTCAAGAAGGTCAAAGTTCCTTCCTTGGTGGCCAGCTCTTATTCTTCATCGCGTGACACTGATGAGTTTGAAGATTTGGACGACACTGCGGCAGGCCCTACTACAACAAACAACCCCGACAACGCTGGCGCTCCTCCATCAACTTGAAATTCTTCAGGGGCGTTAGTCCTCAGTTTCAATCCTTTTGGTCATTTGATGACAAAGGGGGAGAAATCTGAGTTAGTCTTCAAGTGGGTCTATATTAAGGGCATTTTTTAAGTTACAACTCTCATTCTTCTGAAACTTTTATTTGGATCGAGTTGTAATCTTAAACCCGATGGTGCACTGATACATTTGTTGCATTATGCTCTGCATGCTTATTCCTCGTTAATGACATTGCACGCATGCTGAATCTCATCAGGCACCATATTTCATCATGCATTTCAAATTCTTCATATTATATATCAAATGCGTGTATGAATTACAAGATATAGGGGGAGATCTCCATGATTCAACTCTTCATATGTGCATTGCCTCAAAAGCAAATTCCTCACTATGCACATCTTTAGGGGGAGTTCTACTATATCTTGTAATCAAATTCCTCAATATCAGTGTATACACTTCATATGTTTATCCCCGTTGAAAACTTAACCTATGTTGTCATCAATCACCAAAAAGGGGGAGATTGTAAGTGCATCTAGTGCCCCTTAGTGATTTTGGTGTATTGAAGACTTATAGGTTAAGGGACTAATGCGTTTGTGAGTGTACACAGGTCTATAAGTCTATGAGGAGTTTGATATTTACAGAGAAAGTCGACCCCTAAAAATGAAGTTCTTCAACTGAAGACTTTGATATTCTGAAGACTTTCTGAAGACTTTGAAAGTGAAGAAATTGGTGTGACCTTGAAGACTTGGTATTCATTTGTGGAACATGAAGCGTGAAGACTTTTGTTTTCGTAGTTTCATTTTCTCCTTCTTGAGTCATAGGAAACACCGTACTGTTAAAGGGGGTTGAGGAAATACTAAGGAAAAATTTCCATGTGATGCTCAACTCAAAATCCTACACCTACCAATCCCTTCGAGTGAAGCCTTTGGAAATCTCATACAGTTCAGTCACTTTCTTCAGTGACAGAGACGAAGTTCTTCTGGTCACTGATGAATTTGTTCTGACTGAGGAGTTAGGAATTCGTCAGTACGAATTACCTACACAGTGAGGAACATGATAGCCCTAAGGAATTTGAGAGTCAAATTTCTGACCGTTGCTGTGCTGCGCGCCAGCTGTCCCAAAATATCTTATCCACCTAACGGTCATATCATTGAGGGGCATTTATGTCTTATCATGTCGGGCTGCTCCCTAGGCTATAAATAGCCGCCCCCTACAACCACTAGCTGGTTGGCTGCTCCGAGAGAACTTGACACTTGTCATTTGAGAGCAACCCATCCTCCGAGGACTTTGAGCGAAAATCATCGAGTGAGGAAAAACCCCAAAACCAAACCCCTACAAACCCAAAGTGATTGAGCATCACTGAAGAAATTGATCCTGCGTGGATCCGGCGCTTGTTACCTTTGAAGACTGTGCTTCTTCCAGACGGTTAGGCGTCAAGGTCTAGAGCATCCAAGAGGAATTGTGGATCGCCGAGTGACTGAGTCTGTGAAGGTTTGGAAGTCGCCTGAAGACTTACCACGAGTGATTGGACGAGGTCTGCGTGACCTTAGTTCAAGGAGAATATGGTGAGGACTGGGTGTCCTGAGCTGTGTGCTCAATGACTGGGTGTCCGGGACTGCGTGTCCTCGAGTTTAAATACTCAGCCGCTCCAACTAGATGTACAACTGAGACAGCAGTTGGAACTGGTCTACCAAATCATTGTCTTCACCAACCTAACTGGTTCCATTTCCTCAACCCTTCCATTTCCTCATTGTTGTGTTGAGTGTTTGTTCATATCTGTGTTTGAAGACTTTGACTGAAGACTTTCTCAATTTCCTCAGTTCAATTTCTTCAGTCTGTTTGTCTTCATCTTGTGTTATCCTGTGATTACGCTTTCTGTACTCTGCGCTAGTCTTCATTTCATCATGATGACCATGCTTGTATTCTGTTATGCTTACTTCTGAGTACTTATTCCGCTGCTAATAGTTCTTCGCTAAGGAATTTCCTCACCGGCAAATTCCTCAGTGAAGAATTCATAAAAATTGCCTATTCACCCCCCCTCTAGTCGACATAACGCACTTTCACCACCGTAGGGAGAATAATATTACACCAGTTCAATCTGCTGACGCGTCTTGTGGCATGACATCACACCACTACCAAGCCTTTACTTGAATTGTTTTTATTGCACCACCTCAGCGCGTTTAGCGAAGCGGTTTCCTTGGCACGTCTTGTCGAAGCAGAGATCGTGTTCCCCTTATTCCGGGATTCCCATCAATACGGACGTGGGTAACCCAACCGCGCCATTGATTGTAGCGCTTGGGAGATAAGAGAGTTTTACCAGGCCGGTGGGGACACATGTTTTTGTCCGCCCATATAAGGGGATAAAGATCCAACCCTTTTACCTGCACCTTCTTCCTCCTTGGCTTATCCATCTCCGCGAACTCAAGCTCCAGCGCCCAAGTCCGCACTTCTCACCTCAACCTTCTCCAACTATGTCCGGAGCGGGAGGCAAGTGGATGGCCTCCTCCGTCACGGAGGGGCAGATCCAGAAGCTGCGCGACGCCAGATATTTGTCCAGCAACATCGCGCACCGGCTCCCCGACGAGGGAGAGCTCATCCCCACCCCCAGGTCCCATGAGAGGGTAGTATTTCTTCCCCATTTCCTCCGCGGACTGGGCTTCCCACTTCATCCCTTCGTCCGGCGGCTCATGTTCTACTACGGCCTGGATTTCCATGATCTGGCCCTGAATTTCATCCTCAACATCTCGGCGTTCATCGTCGTGTGCGAGGCCTTCCTCTGCATCTAGCCCCACTTCGGCTTGTGGCTCAAGACCTTCAGTGTCAAGCCGAAGGTTGTGAAGGGCAGCAAGGTGGAGTGCGGAGGCGCCATGGTGGGCAGGATGTCCCACGTTACTTGGCTGGAGGGCACTTTCGTGGAAACCATTAAGGGCAGGCAATCAGGGTGGTTCTACATCACCGAGCCGCGTGACCCTGATTGGGCAAGGGCCCCCGAATTCAGATCTGGCATTCCTACACGGCTCACCTCCTGGAAAGAGAGTGGCCGGATCTGGGGTGATTCGGAGGAGCTGACCGGACTCCAAGTCTGTATCCAAAAGCTGGTGGACAAGAAGCTCAAGCTTGTCAACGTAGTCCAGGTCATGCTCATCCGCCGGATTCTCCCGTGCCAACGATGGGGTTTCAACATGTGGGAGTTTGATCCGGCGCAGCACCAGACTCTGAGCGGGCTCTTCGACACTACGTACGAAGATGTCTGGAAGGTGCTGTTTAAGGGCGCCGAGGCTCCCACATCCGCTACCGAAGATCGCGGATTCAGCTCGCAGCGTCCGGATGGCGAGGTAAGTGATTTTGTCCTTTACGGAACGCTCGTTTTCCATAGTTTGACTCTATGCGGGATCTAAACTCCCTTTTCCTTTGACAGGACTGGCTGGCGAAGGCCGAACAGACTATCTATCCGGCCCCATTGCCAGAGGACCCAGCGGACGCCCGTCTAACGGGGCTGCTGGCTCCGGCACCCCACGTGGTGCCGGAGAAGAAGGCCAAGAAGAAGGCCACGGGGACTCGGAAGAGTTCCCGTTTTTAGGTCCTATCGGATGACGACTTCGAGGCCGACTCCTCTCACCAAGGTGAGGAGGAGAAGAAAAAGGCCTCTCCCCCAGTGGGGGGAGAGAAGAAAAGGAAGGCCTCCCCCATGAGGGAGGCCGAAGGGTCCAAGAAGGGAAAAACTCTTCCCCCGGACTACTCTGCCAATGCCAGTGACGACGACAAGGACTGGCCTCCAAGGGCCAAGCCCCTGGCGAGATCGTGAGTATCCGGACTCCCGAATAACTTCATGGTTTTTATTTTTTGCCACACAATGTCTTTCTAATGCCGCATACAACCCTGCAGTCCACCCAAGGACGATCTTCCCGCTTCGTCGAGCGGGTCTTTAGGTGCGTCGGATATGGATTCTCTTCCGACCGGCTCCACCCCTCGTAACACGGACGATGCCGAGGTGGGATCCTGGGAAGGGACCTGCCAGGAGGAGGAGGCCCCGGAGGTGTCGCAGGACAACCTCCCGGACTTTGCACCGGACTCGGCTCCGGATCCCATAGTGGCTCCGGAGTCCGGCGGGCGGCCCCTTCGTAAGAAGGGCAAGACCGTGACGCCGGCAGCCTCCGTCCAACCGAAGGCGCCGGATAGCTTGCTGGAGGGGCTTAATGGCGCCTCCATCGAAGAGGAACACCGCACTGTTATGAGTGTGGTGATTCAGAAGGTGCAGCTCACCAAGAGCGGGCTGACCGAAACCTGCAGTAGCCTTCTAACAGGCTTTGAGGTAAGAATTTTGATATATGTAAAATAGTACCGCATAGACAGTAGCCCCTGATGCTCAGTTCGGTGTTCGGAAAGAAAAGCTGGACTGAGGATCTAAGAAGATATACGTAGGAGTCATAAAAAATATGTCAATATGGGATTGCAGGCTGCGCTGCTGACCTCTGCCGCACTGACTGCAGAAGTCAATACTTTGAAGGAAAGCCTCGAGTGGTCCGAGAACAAGCTCGACCATGCCAAGAAGCAGCACGAGGACAAGGAAGGTGAGTAACACCTTATTAAAATTGTACCTTACAGAAAAGGATTTTGGTTGAAAAAAGAATGACAAGGATAACATGGGTATTGCAGGGGCCACTAATGAGGTGGCGACCCTGAAAGAGGCGGTGGCCGCAGCCGAAAGTAATGCGGCCGCGGAGTGCACCGAGCGAGAGAAGCAGGAGGCGCGGGTGGCGGAGGTACAACAAGAGCTCCAGGATCTTGTGAAAAAACATGAGAGCCTGGAGCGTGACTCGAAGACTCGAGAGTCTGAGCTTGCAATGGCTCTTGAGAGTGCCAAAGCCGCTAAGGCCGAAGCCTACAAGGCCCTCCAGGAAATCGAGGCGTTGAAGAAAATAGTAGCGGGTAAGGCATTTTTCATGCAAAGTAAGCATGTGAGTGTTAATTACCTGTTGCTTACCCGAATTCGGAGCTCTCCAGGAGCGTTCGCAGATCTTCCTTGCAGCGTGTCCGATGCTGCCACGTTCTACCTGGCCGAGGAGGGGAGCTCGACGGAGAAGGTCTTCTGGTCTCAGTATGCTGAGGCCGGACATTCGGTGCCCCTTAGCGACCAGCTAAAGCAGCTGGTCGAGCTCCACAAGGCGGCCGAACAGGCCATGAAGGGCCTCATAGTTCGGCTGTGGCCTAAGGAGGCCATGCCTGGGAGCTACTTCGGCCTGGTGCGGCGGCTGGTGGATGCGTGCCCGTGGGTTGAAGTCATCAAGCACTCCGCCTGTATTGAAGGTGCCCGTCGGACCCTTGCCCACGCGAAGGTGCACTGGGGCAAGATGGATGCCCAGAAGCTCGTGACGGACCCGCCACCAGAGGGGAAGGAGCATCGCACGCCCGATATGTATTATAAGAGTGTGCTGAAGGGCGCCCGCACTATTGCGGGTGAGTGCTCCAAAGATGTAATATTTGAGTAGACTCGCATTTTGTTATCCTGTGCGCTGAAAACTTAGTTCATTTGCGCTAAGCAACGCATTTTAATTTAAAATATTACCTTCTGTGCGGCTGTTTATCAAATCTAAGAGATGGCAAGTCGTCGGCTTCAGCCCCCATGCCACGAGTGCTGGGGTGTTCGGGATAAATTTGAGCACTCTTGTTCCCATATTTGGGTCCATCTAGGGAGGCGCTGAACACAACGAACAAGGCAACCGAACTTATAATGTTTGAATACTCTCACTTAGCCATAGAATTCTATAATTTTAAATTTCGGCGAAGCCCCTAGTCTTCGGAAGGCCGAATTTGGGGCGCTATCCACGCCTGGGCCAGACTAAGTCGGCTCCTCGCTCTAAGCGTCATAAGTCTTTAAGGACTCGCAAAAAACCTCTCGAACAGCGACCAGCTCTCGCCTCATCATGATGGTCAGTTTTAGCTTTCTCCACTGAGGCATTAACCCAGCTCAACTGGGGCGCAATCGCAGTGGTTCTCCTAGTGCTACCTTAGCCGATACAATGGAACGTAAGGTACCAAAACATGGGAGCCGGGCAAAACCAACTATTGACCCAAGACATGATTCGGAGCCGATGCATATAATGCTATAAGTTCGGGGTGCCGCACTTGTGAAAGTGTTCGGACTTATCACACCATGATGCGGGAAACGTAAGCCCCTGGTGTATTTAGCCGTACCAAAATGTACGGGTGCAACATGTCATAGATGAACATATGTATAAGAAAGAAATGCAATTGGAAGCAAAAAGGTGCTGCATTACTTTATTAAAAAAACTGTTGTAAGTGCAGAATGATACAAATGGTGCGATAAGCAAGGGATAGGACTGTTAAACATGTCCCCCTCCAGGGGTAGGCTGCGGAATGGTGCATAAAACAGATTTAATGCTTGTAATGGAGACCACCTGGATATTCGTTGTAGCCTTTCTCCTTCCCTGGCTGTTGCATCGTGAGTTCGGTATGTCTGCTGCCGGACAGGGCCTCTGACGAACGGAGTCCTGTGGGAAAAAAATAAAAAGAAAAAAGAAAAAAAACAACGACACACTTGAGAGCCCCTGGTGTGGTTGAGCCGCAGTCTGGGCCTATCATGGTCGTGCCCCTCTCCCCATGCCCATGGTATCTTCAGAGCGCAATGGTGTATGCGAAGGACATGTCTTGACATTTTACAGGGGCTGGGGTTGGGGCCGCACTGCTACGCGTGCTCGGAACGTGCCAGGTGGTCTTGTTGTAGGTTACTCCGGGCGCGCTTAGCTGTGTCTGGCCGCTTAACGGCCGGACTGGAGAATTGCCTTAAGAGGCTGCATTGTACTTCTACCGCGAGAGCCGCTGTATGTTCCTCCGTGCGGAGAGAACGTTCAGTGTTTCCGTTGACCGTGATGACTCCTCGAGGGCCTGGCATCTTGAGCTTGAGGTATGCGTAGTGCAGCACCGCGTTGAACTTTGCAAACGCAGTACGTCCGAGCAGGGCATGATAGCCGCTGCGGAACGAAACTATGCCGAAGATTAACTCCTCGCTTCAGAAGTCATCCGGGGATCCGAAGACCACTTCCAGTGTAACTGAGCCTGTACAATTGGCTTCTACACCTGGTATGACGCCTTTAAGGGTCGTCTTGGTAGGTTTAATCCTTGAGGGGTCTATGCCCATTTTGCGCACTGTATCCTGATAAAGCAGGTTCAGGCTGCTGCCACCGTCCATCAGGACTCTGGTGAGGTGAAATCCATCGATGATTGGGTCTAAGACCAATGCGGCGAATCCGCCGTGGCGGATGCTGGTGGGGTGGTCCCTTCGGTCAAAAGTGATCGGGCAGGAGGACCATGGATTGAACTTCGGGGCAACTCGCTCCATCGCGTATACATTCCTGAGTGCACGCTTCCGCTCCCTTTTGGGTATGTGCGTTGCGTATATCATGTTCACCGTCCGCACCTATGGGGGGAAACCCTTCTGTCCTCTATTGTTCGGCGGTCGGGTCTCTTCCTCGTCATCGCTATGCAGCCCCTTGTCATTGTTTTTGGCAATTAACTTGCCTGCCTGCTTGAATACCCAACAGTCCCTGTTGGTGTGGTTAGCTGGCTTTTCGGGGGTGCCATGTATCTGGCACAAGCGATCGAGTATTCGGTCCAAATTGGACGGACCCGGAGTAGTTCTTTTGAATGGCTTTTTCCGCTGACCGGGTTTAGAGCCTCTGAATCCGGCATTGACTGCCGTATCATCACTGTTGTCACCGTTAATGCGGTGTTTGTTTTTGTTACAACGCGACCTTCCATTACGGTCCTTGATATCCGGACTGCTAGAATTTTTGCTGAGGTTGTTACTGCGTGCTAGCCAGCTGTCCTCACCCGCGCAGAAGCGGGTCATGAGTGATGTGAGGGCTGCCATGGATTTTGGCTTTTCCTGTCCCAGGTGCCGGGCAAGCCACTCGTCGCGGATATTATGCTTGAAGGCCGCGAGGGCCTCCGCATCCGGACAGTCGACGATTTGGTTTTAAGAACCGTGTCCAGAATTGTCTGGCCGATTCGTCTGGCTGCTGAATTATGTGGCTTAGGTCATCAGCATATGGTGGTCGCACATACGTGCCTTGGAAGTTATCGAGGAATGCGGCTTCCAGGTCTTCCCAACTCCCAATTGACTCTGCTGGCAAGCTGTTAAGCCAATGCCGGGATGGTCCTTTAAGCTTGAGGGGGAGATATTTGATGGCGTGAAGATCGTCACCGCGGGCCATGTGGATGTGAAGGAGATAGTCTTCGATCCAAACCGCGGGGTCTGTTGTGCCATCATAAGATTCAATATTCACGGGTTTAAACCCTTCGGGGATTTGATGATCCATTACTTCATCTGTGAAGCATAGTGGGTGTGCGGCGCCTCTGTACTGGGCGATATCACGACGGAGCTCAAAAGAGCTTTATCTGTTTTGTTCGGCCCGGCCGGACTTACTATGCCCACACGATCCATAGATCAATCTTGATTGTCTTGCCCTATCCTCCAATATATCTCGCAAGTCCGGAGCGTTCCCCTGTGGCCTTGTGCTTTTCGAGAGATGCCGGGGTACGGGTCTAGTGAGGGCCCTAGAGGCCTCTCTGTCGCGACCACGGGGTGGTCGAGCAGCCGTATTGTCTCATGGTGATGCAGGTTCATGCGCCTCCTCCTCTAATCGGGGGAGCAGCTTGCGTTTAGGGTAGCTTTTGGAGGGGCGTTCGAGCTCATGCTCTTCGGCCGCGAGGACTTCAGTCCATCTGTCGGCTAGCAGATCTTGATCAGCTCTAAGCTGTTGCTGCTTTTTCTTAAGGCTGTTCGCCGTGGCCATAAGCCCACATTTAAAACACTCTTGTTCGACGGGATCCTCAGGCATGACGAATTCATCGTCGTCGAGGCTTGCCTCGTCTCCGAAGGGAGGCATATAATCCTCTACCTCTTCTTCTGCCGCTCTCTCATGAGGGCTGGCGTCTCCGTCCTCCTGCGCTGGATCTTGCTGGAGTGGGTTGTCTTCGGCACTGTCTGGTGTATTATTATCTCCGGTGCCGGAATCTTCATTCTTGCTGTGGCGGGATTTAGAGCGGCGCCGCTGACGCCGGCGCTTGGGCTGTTTCTTGGAGGGGTCATCCTCCGCTGTTCCTTCGCCATTCCCATCCTTTGGGATATCCACCATGTATATGTCATATGATGAGGTGGCTTTCCAGTGCCCGGTGGGTGCTGGTTCTTGGTCGTCTCCGGCATCGTCGTCCATACCGTCGATGTCTTCGGAGTCGTAGTCTAGCATGTCGGTTAGATCGTCGACAGTGGCTACCAAGTGGGTAGTGGGTGGGCTTTGAATTTCTTCGTCGTCTGCATCCCAACCGTCCTGACCGCAGTCCGTTCAGGGCTCTCCTGATAACGAGAGATACTTTAGCGAACTCAAGATGTCGCCGAAAGGTGAGTATTGAAAGATGTCCGCTGTGGTGAACTCCATGGTCGGCGCCCAATCAGATCCGATCGGAGGGGGTGCGGGAGGTTCGGAGTCCGGCACCTCAGAGTCACGAGCTTCATGAGGGACAAGGTCAGTGTTCGGCTCTATCGCCATAGAGGTTGAAGCCCCCGAGGTGGTGTCTAGCCATCCGTCCTCGACCTGTGCAGCCGGCTCCGAGTTGAAGATCGGAGCGGGTTTGAGTGCAGCCTCCAGGGTACTGTCCGGCTGCAGAGCTAAATCATGCTCGCCGTGACAGTGCAGCACGCTCGGCTGTGGCTCGAATCCATCGAGGATCAAGTCCCCGCGTATGTCAGCCGTGAAGTTCAAACTTCCAAATCTGACCTGACGGCCAGGGGCGTAGCTTTCGATCTGCTCCAGATGGCCAAGCGAATTGGCCCGCAGTGTAAAGCCGCCAAATACAAAGATCTGTCTGGGGAGGAAGGTCCCACCCTGGACTGCATCGTTGATGATGATCGAAGAAGCCATCGAGCCTATCGGTGACGGCACAGAGGAACTCTCAATGAAAGCACCAATGTCGGTGTCAAAATCGGCGGATCTCGGGTAGGGGGTCCCGAACTGTGCGTCTAGGCGGATGGTAACAGGAGACAAGGGACACGATGTTTTACCCAGGTTCGGGCCCTCTAGATGGAGGTAAAACCCTACGTCCTGCTTGATTAATATTGATGATGTGTGTTACAAGAGTGGATCTACCACGAGATCGAGGAGGCTAAACCCTAGAAGCTAGCCTATGGTATGATTGTTGTTCGTCCTATGGACTAAAGCCATCCGGTTTATATAGACACCGGAGAGGGCTAGGGTTACACAGAGTCGGTTACAATGGTAGGAGATCTACATATCCGTATCGCCAAGCTTGCCTTCCACGCCAAGGAAAGTCCCATTCGGACACGGGACGAAGTCTTCAATCTTGTATCTTCATAGTCTTGGAGTCCGGCCGATGATGATAGTTCAGCTATTCGGACACCCCCTAGTCCAGGACTCCCTCAATGGGCTAGGGATAGCTTTCTTTAGTGTTGATATTTTGAAAGACATGGTTGCTTGTTGATATGCTTAAGTATTGATGCCCTCATGTCAAATTACAGACTATTGCTTTGAATCATTCAAGTCCAAATGTCCATGCTACAAAAGAAAAGAGTATATGAGGAATATGATAGGTAGCATTCCACATCAAAAATCCGTTTTCAATTGCTACTTTATCATGATGAGTTTTATGAGAAAGAATTGATGTTATGATGCTAGGAGAAGTGATTAAAATTATCATTGATCAAATTTATGCACTATGCTAGCATTCACACCTCAGAAATTATTTCTTTTATCATTTACCTAATCGAGGACAAGTAGGAATTAAGCTTGAGGATGCTGATATGTCTCCAACGTATCTATCATTTATGAAGTATTCATGCCATATTTACAACAATTCTATATGGTTTTGGTATGATTTGAATGGAACTAACCCGGACTGACGCTGTTTTCAGCAGAACTACCATGGTGTTGTTTTTTGTGCAGAAATGAAAGTTTTCCAAATGCAACAAAACTTTTTGACGTTTTTTTGGAACAAAAGAGGCTCTAGAAGCTTCATGGGAGGACCAGCAGATAAGGGAGGTGGCCACCACCCAGCAGGGTGCGCCACCCCCCTCTAGCGCGCCCTGGTGTCTTGTGGGCCCCTCGTGGCCCATCTTCGCGTGAAACGACGCCCAAAAATCCTATATATTCAGAAACCCCCAAAATAACCCTAGATCAGAAGTTCCACCATTGCAAGCCTCTGTAGCCACGAAAAACCAATCTGGACCGTGTTTCGGCACTCTGCCAAAGGGGGAAATCATCACCGACGGCCATCTTCATCATCTCGGCGGACACCATGATGAGGAGGGAGTAGTCCACCCTTTGGGTTGAGGGTTTGTACCAGTAGTATGTGTTTAATCTCTCTCTCTCTCTCTCATGTTCTTGATTTGGCACGATCTTGATGTATCGCGAGCTTTGTTAATATAGTTGGATCATATAGTGTTTCCCCTCTCTATCTTGTTATGATGAATTGAGTTTTCCCTTTAAAATTTCGTTATTATCGGATTGAATACTTTTATGGATTTGAGAACACTTGATGTATGTCTTGCTATGAATACCCGTGGTGACAATGGGGTATCATATTGATTCACTTGATGTGTGTTTTGGCACTCAACTCACGGATTTCCGAGGTGACATTGGGGTAATCTATGCATAGGGGTTGATGCACATTCTCATCTTTGTTTCTCCGGTAGAAATCTTGGGGCACTCTTTGAGGCTCTTTGTGTTGGATTGAGTATTATGAATCTGAAATTGTTTGATGCATATCGTATAATCTACTCACGGATACTCATGGTGACATTGGAGTATCTAGGTGACATGTGTTGGTTGATGTGTATCATATGGTGTTATTTTAGTATGAACTCTTAGATAGATTGATCAGAAAGGATAACTTGGTATTATTTTAGTACGAACTCTTAGATAGATCGATAGGAAAGGATAACTTTGAGGTGGTTTCGTACCCTACAAACAATTTTGTCTAATGTCCTCCACTACATTAGAACTTTGGAGTGATTCTTCATCGCACGTTGAGGGATGGTTATATGATCCAATTATATTAGCATTCTTGAGAGATTGTGCTAGCGGAAGTACGGACCCTAGGCCTCATTTTCAAGCATTGCAATACCGTTTGTGCTCACTTTTGTTACTTGCTACCTTGCTGTTTTTTATTGTTACTATTACAAAAATCAATATCGATTATCGTTACTACACTTGTATCACCATCTCTTCGCCGAACTAGTGCACCTATACAATTATCCATTGTATTGGGTATGTTGGGAACACAAGAGATTTCTTGTATTTGGTTGCAGGGTTGTTTGAGAGACACCATCTTCATCCTACACGTCCCACGGATTGATAAACCTTAGGTCATCTACTTGAGGGAAAATTGCTACTGTCCTACAAAACTCTGCGCTTGGAGGCCCAACACGAGTCTATAAGAATAAAGTTGCGTAGTAGACATCAGTGTTCATGTGAGAAACCTAGAGAGAGTTGTGATATGCAAAGATGCAACGAGAGGTAGAAGAAGAATAAGAAGCGGTACCGCGTGGATAAGTGGCGCCAAAACTCTCGTACGTCCATTAAAATTACCGATCAAAAGCTATAGCATTGATTTTTGGTTGTCCAACATCTGAACAATCAGTGGACGATCAAAAGGAATTGTATGGTTCAACACTCAGATGCTACCTAACTCGCCTACTATGAACTTTAGAGGCAGTGCGGCCGCTTAGCCATTGATGACCCACAAGTATAGGGGATCTGTTGTAGCCCTTTCAATATGTAAGAGTGTCAAACCCAATGATGAGAAGAAGTAAATGACAAGCGGTTTTCAGCAAGGTATTTTTTGTAGGCACTGGAATTGTCGGTAACAGATAGTTTGATAGCAAAGTAGTTTGTAGCGAGCAAGTAATAGTAACGGTAACAAAAGTGCAGCAAGGTAGCCCAATCCTTTTTGTAGCAAAGGACAGGCCAGAACCGTCTCTTATAATAAACAAACACTACAAAAAAAACTTCCATGATGATATGTGTTTGTCACAGTAGGTCACGTTTTCTGTCATGCATGTACATCCATGACGATTTCATGATCGAATCAAGATAGTCATACCTGTGCTGTCGTAGAAGTGTTCCATGACAGTACCAAAATTATCATCACGGAAGTGTCCACTTCCATGACGATAAATGGCGCGTCATGGAAGTGTTTTTGTCAAGGGTAACCGACACATGGCATCCACCCTAATGGGTCACCGTTAAGCTAACGGGTTCCGGTTTGGATCTGACAACCCGTTAACAGCCCCGACCAATGGGGATTTTCCACGTGTAAAATTCTCATTTGTCGGATGATGCACATGTCGACTCATCGTTGGGACAGATGTCATCCCTACAATGGACGAAAGACACCTATGATACGTCGACACGTGGCACAGCCCAACAGTGGCCCATTTAAGGTAAAAAGGCCGACCCATCTAAAGGCCCACCATATTTTTTCAGACACTAGTGGGCTGGCCTGTTAACGGCCTATCATGTTTTGGGTCAAATTAAGGCCCATATCAGATTAGGCCCGTTCACAGCCTATCGTGTTTTGGGCTAAATTACGGCCCATGTCAGATCAGGCCCGTTAACAGGCCATTATTCTTTTGGGCCCATTCTAAGTCGGGTTTGAATTTCTGCTTGTTAAATGCCCTTTTACCAGTTCGGCTCGATAATAGATTCGGCCTGTTAGCGGCCCATGGTACATCTGGGCTGTTGTCGGCACGGTTTCACTTTAGGCCATTTAACGACCCATGCTAAAACTGGGCTATTTCTTGTCCAAAGTAACTTTAGGCCTCTTAACGGCCCGTAGTCTTCGTGGATAAATTTCAGCCCAACTAGCCTATCAGCCAGTTAATGGCCCGTGTAACAGTTGGGCCTAAATACAGCCCGTGTCGAATCCGGCCTGCTTATAGGCCATGTGCTAATTGCATGTGACACTGTTGGGCCTACGGCCCGCGTTGATACCGGCCTGGTTAAAGCCCTTAATTTTATTGGGCTAAACAAGGCCCGAGATATATTTTGGCCTGTTAACGACTTGTTCTATTTGGGCCAAACATGGGCCTAAGGCAGTTTTGGCCCGTTAATTTTTTGGATCCATGATAGCCAAATCTAGTTTTTTGCTTGTTAAAATCCCATGGTATTCTCTGGCCTAGCTGGCCGGAACTTTACTCGGCCTATTAAAGGCGGAAAACTACTATACGTTTAGACCGGCTAATGGCCCAAGAAGATTATAGGCCCACGCTTTGGCCCATATATAGCGAGTTACGAGCTGACCTGAAGATCGACAACATTGAGATCCGTCGAAGCTTCCGGCCTAAATTACAACATACCGACCAAGAATAAATCTAGAATATACAATAAAGAATTTACAGCATATTACGTCCACTGGGCATCAAAGTTCGCCACCGGTGATAATAAAGCGCAACGAGACCATGGATTACATACACGGAGCATCAAAGGTCGCCACCAGTGCATAAACCCGCCAACAAAAGAATATACAAAACTGAGAGCACTTCAGAAGGCATTAGGCCTGCCCTGGCCGTGCACCAAAAGCAGCAAAACAAGCTGATGAGACCTCAATTGTGTCAAAGATAGATGCTCTATCCGTAGCTATGTAGCAACAAGGCATGCATCGGTGTCCTCTGAGGCTTTCTTTACATCATTGAAATAAAGTCGGAGCTGAGCTGAAGCTAGCCTTTCCACTTTAAGTTGAGACTGAAGAAGTCGAACTGATTGAGGAAACAACTACACAGAGGTTGTCTCACAGCTGCTAGTCAGTAGCTTCAACTCACTGTCTTCATCAAGACATGACCTCGGGGTCATCTCGCTCTCTTTAAGATGGTTTGGCTCACTATCTTCCCTAAAGTTTTGCCTGACATAAGAGACACGACTCTGAAAGAGAAACAAGGAGACACGTAACAAGTTTCACAATTATATAAGCAAATAAATGGATCTGTTCTGCATAAGGAACATGTTTTTACAACTACAATTTAAAACTGGTAGTTGTTGCAAACATCCAATCAGATGTAAACACCAAAATAAACAGAAGTGGAGGAAATGATGCCTATCCAAATCTATACTAGAACAAAGTTTGAAGGCTTGAGAAGGATGAACTTACATTACATGTTAACACGGGTTGGACAAAGCCCTTCTCCATGTCGATGGAAGGGTAATTCAATAAATTCCCCAAAGAAACTTCTTTATAAGCGTTGCCTTTATTCTACATTTTGTACAAATAATATTAGAAGAAATAGAGGATAATGAAGCTCAGGTGCAGAGTGATGATACATAATCAAATAGCAATTAATTAAGTATAGCATTACAAGGCAAAAGTACTGACAAGAGGATTGCAGACATCAGCGTATGTAGTGGCATTGGCTTTATTCAACTTTTTGGTAAGAGTAAATGTAGATATGATAATTTGGAGAAAGTGGCCAGCTGGGCAGATAAGATGCAGAGTAATGCTAGACAATCAACTATCTTGTAATGCAAGTACAGTAATACTACCACCGTTCGTTAATACTCGTCGGTCAAATGGATGTATCTAGCACTATTAAGTTCTAAATACATCCAATTGAGCAACAATTAATTCGATACAAAGGGAGTACATGACAACAAGTACTTACATGAGCAATCCAAAACTTCATAACCATTGTGTTAATTCTACATTTATCTAAGAGTAAATATAGATCTTATAATTTCGAGCAAAGGGAGGATAAGGAAGCAAACATTTACAGTGATGCTACATAATCAAACAACAATGAGTGTAAGTATGCTGATAAAGGGCAAGAGGTACTGACAAGAGCAATGCGGTGCCCAGTATTGTTGTGAGATCCTATGATCCTTTGAGAAAGGAGATTCATCTGAAATTAGTTTTCATACAAGAGAGAAGGTAAGACACATGTAGAAATTTAGGAGTTCAAATTTTAAACTGATATCATAGACAATACCTGATGCTGGGCTCTCTGCAGGTCCAATAGGGGTTTGGCCAGTGGAGTAGGGGTAAATTGTGGTATAGTTGGCCCTATGTTTTCTGTGGCTGCTGATCTATCTGATTTAATAGGTATCACTACTTTTTCCAAATACCTAGTTTGTACTCCTTGAGAATCTGTACTCACCCACTTCCTTTTGGACATCTATTACGAAAGAACAACATTTGACTGGAAAAACATAGTATGATGACACATGTGGTGTAACAAAGTATAAGTAATGCAAGAGGTCATATGAAAAATATGTGCGACCAATACAACCTTGTCGGGGATATACCCCGCGGTATGACCTGGCCGGATGTATAACCCGACCGGACTTGGCGGCTCACTAATGACCCGCCCTAACTGGACGACTCACTAAGTGACCCGCCCGAGCCTGGCGACTTATGGGTGACCTGGCAAGCGGATCAGAGGAGCGACAAGACCCGGGGGCCCAAGAGGCTCAAGGCCCAGAAGGCCGACTTACATTATGATAGGCCGGCTTAAGAGGAAGAAAGCAAGACCCAGACTTTTATTCAACTTGTAAGAAAAGATAGACTAGTCCTAGTCCTACTAGGACTCCACATGTAACCCGCCCCTCTAACTTATATAAGGAGGGGCAGGGCTCCCCAAAGAGGGACAAGCAGCAAGAAACAATATCTAGGGCTAGACACAAAGGGGGAGCTGGCTTATGCGGTGACTCCCTCATGAGCATAATGAGACCTAGCCTCAAACAACATGTAGGGCTATTACCGGATGATGTTTCCCGGAGCCCGAAGCTGTCTAAACCCTTGTCTTGCGTGTTGATCTACCCTGCGTCTCTCGTCCCACTCAACCCCTCTCAAGCTACCACATAGATGTGTTGGCCTTGCGACTAAGTCCTGACACTAAGGACATCTGTCGTGACAAATTCACGACAAACCTTGCCAAGTTAGAGCAATCACCTTGATGGGTGAATAAGATAGGCCATCCTCCACCATGCCAAGTTTGTTAGCCAGTGGATTGTTCCGCAATATTCCTCTCATGCGCCCATTCTCATATACATTTCGATCATGTTCAATACCTGACATGCATGAAAACATAAAAATAAGTGAAATCATCTTTGTAATGCAGAAGTGATTCTATTCCAATACTGCTGATACGTCTCCAACGAATCTATAATTTTAGATTGTTCCATGCTATTATATTACCCCTTTTGGATGTTTATGGGCTTTATTTTACACATTTATATCATTTTTGGGACTAACCTACTAACCGGAGGCCCATCCCATATTGTTGTTTTTTTTGCCTATTTCAGTATTTTGAAGAAAAGGAATATCAAACAGAGTCCAAACGGAATGAAACCTTCGGGAGCATGATTTTTGGAATGAACGTGATCCAGAGGACTTGGAGTGCAAGTCAAGAAGCAGCCGAAGCTTCCATGAGATAGGAGGGCGCCCCCCTATAGGGCGCGCCCCCTGTCTTGTGGGCCCCTCGGGCATCCACCGACGTACTTCTTCCTCCTATATAAGCCTACGTACCCCGAAAACATCCAGGGAGCGGACGAAACACAATTTCCACCACCGTATACTTATGTATCCGCGAGATCTCATCTTGGAGCCTTCGCCGGCACTCTGTCGGAGGGGGAATCGACCACGGAGGGCTTCTACATCAACATCCTTGCCCCTCCGATGAGTTGTGAGTAGTTTACCATAGACCTACGGGTCCATAGTTATTAGCTAGTTGGATTCTTCTCTCTTTTTTTGATCTCAATACAATGTTCTCCCCCTCTCTTGTGGAGATCTATTCGATGTAAACTCTTTTTGTGGTGTGTTTGTCGAGATCCGATGAATTGTGGGTTTATGATCAAGTTTATCTATGAATAATATTTGAATCTTCTCTGAATTCTTTTATGTATGATTGAGTTATCTTTGCAAGTCTCTTCGAATTATCAGTTTGGTTTGGCCTACTAGATTGATCTTTCTTGCCATGGGAGAAGTGCTTAGCTTTGGGTTCAATGTTGTGGTGTCCTTATCCAGTGACAGAAAGGGTTGCAAGGCACGTATTGTATTGTTGCCACCGAGGATAACAAGATGGGGTTTATATCATATTGCTTGAGTTTATCCCTCTACATCATGTCATCTTGCTTAATGCGTTACTCTGTTCTTATGAACTTAATACTCTAGATGCAGACAGGAGTCGGTCGATGTGTGGACTAATAGTAGTAGATGCAGGCAGGAGTCGGTCTACTTGTCACGGACGTGATGCCTATATACATGATCATGCCTAGATAATCTCATAATTATTCGCTTTTCTATCAATTGCTCGACAATAATTTGTTCACCCACCATAATACTTATGCTATCTTGAGAGAAGCCACTAGTGAAACCTATGGCCCCCGGGTCTATCTCTTATCATATTTGCTTCCAATCTACTTTTATTTGCATCTTTACTTTTTGCATCTATATTATAAGATACCAAAAATATATTTATCTTATCATACTATCTCTATTAGGCTCACTTTCGCAAGTGGCCGTGAAGGGATTAACAACCCCTTTATTGCGTTGGTTGCGAGTTCTTTGTTTGTTTGTGTAGGTGCGTGGGACTTTTAAGGAGCCTCCTACTGGTTTGATACCTTGGTTCTCAAAAACTAAGGGAAATACTTATGCTACTATTGCTACATCACCCTTTCCTCTTCAAGGAAAACCAACACAAGCTAAAGACGTAGCAACTGCCTCCGTGTAAACCCCTTTGTGCTATCTCTGCAATTCTTCTGAGAGATGCCACACATGCTATAAGTTGGCGTGTGCATTAATATATTGTGGCCTACTACTCAAAATATTAGAGCTCCAGAAGTGATGATACTTCGCAGATGAAAACTTCAATATATAGTAAAGAAAAACAAGTTGACCTGACCTAACAGATTCAAAATATACTAAGGGAGAACAACTCGACCTAACTTGTCAACCGCAAATGTCTCTGCTACTCTTCCCAAAAAGGAACATACTTATTAAAGCAGAGAAGAGGATCATGTTAAAGAAGAGTAGAAGAGCAAGAAGATTGAAGATATTACAAGTCTTTCTATACAATGTATGTTGCCCACCCATGATGAACCAGAGTGCACAGAGAAATACTATTCCTTCCGGTCTCTCCATATGTGGCTCTCATGCATTTCGAAACTAAAGTAGGAACATTTAGCTAACCAATTAAACATGTCTCAGGTCTACTAATATCACCATAATATCATATTCAAATTTGTACAACTAAGCTTGTTTATCTTGATGAGTGGAGCAGTGCTATTACGACAGGAACCACGTAGGCTGATGATAACCCGCAAGTATACGGGATAGTTGTAGCCTCTTTCGATAAGTAAAAGTGTCGAACCCAACGAGGAGCTAAAGGTAGAACAAATACTCACTCAAGTCCTATCGGCCACTGATACGACTCTATGCACGCTTGACGTTCACTTTACCTAGAACAAGTATGAAACTAGAGATACTTTGTAGGTGTGATAGGATAGGTTTGCAAGATAATAAAGAACACGTAAATATAAACTAGGGGCTGTTTAGATAAATATGCAATAAAGTAAATATAGCAAGTGTGGAAAAATGGTGGTAGGAGTTGTGAAATTGTCCCTAAGCAATTGACTACGTTACTAGACCGATAGCAAGTTTTATGTGGGAGAGTGTCGGTGTCAAAACCGGCGGATCTCGGGTAGGGGGTCCCGAACTGTGCGTCTAGGCGGATGGTAAGAGGAGACAAGGGACAAAATGTTTTTACCTAGGTTCGGGCCCTCTCGATGGAGGTAAAACCCTACTCCTGCTTGATTGATATTGATGATATGGGTAGTACAAGAGTAGATCTACCACGAGATCAGAGAGGCTAAACCCTAGAAGCTAGCCTATGGTATGATTGTTGTCCTATCCTATGGACAAAAACCCTCCGGTTTATATAGGCACCGAAGAGGGTTAGGGTTACACATAGTCGGTTACAATGGTAGGAGATCTACATATCCGTATCGCCAAGCTTGCCTTCCACGCCAAGGAAAGTCCCATCCGGACACGGGACGAAGTCTTCAATCTTGTATCTTCATAGTCCAGGAGTCCGGCCAAAGGCTATAGTCCGGCCATCCGGACATCCCCTAATCCAGGACTCTCTCAGTAGCCCCTGAACCAGGCTTCAATGACGACGAGTCCGGCACGCATATTGTCTTCGGCATTGCAAGGCGGGTTCCTCCTCCGAATACTTCATAGAAGATTTTGAACACAAGGATAGTGTCCGGCTCCGCAAAATAAGTTCCACATACCACCGTAGAGAGAATAATATTTACACAAATTCAATCTGCTGATGTATTCCGTGGCGTGGCATCACACCACGGCCAAGCCTTTATTCGAATTGTTTTTACTGTTCCACCTCAGCGCATTTAGCGAGGCAGTTTCCTTGGCACGTCTTGTCAAAGCAGAGATCGTGTCCCCTTTATTCCGAGATTCTCATTAATATGGGCGTGGGTAACCCAGTCGTGCCCGTTGGCACGTCTCCTCCATCGAAGGCGAGTCCCAAACGGTCACGGGGAAGGCTCTTGGTATTCAACCTCTTTATAAAGAGACCAAGGCTCCACTCCTTTCTTTCAATCTCAATCGGATCCGCCCCTCGCCTCGAGTTCTAACACCCAAAGCTCCAGATTCAGGCGCTTAGGACCTTCGATGATGTCCGGCTCCGACCTGCAAGGCCGGTGGATGCCTTCCTCCGTTATGGAAGAAGACATGCTAAAGCTAAGAGATGCCAGGTATCTAACCGGCAAAATTTCGCATAGGTTGCCCACCCAAGGGCAGGTTATTCCCACTCCCAAGCCTGGTGAAAGCATGGTGTTCGCGTCTCACTTCCTTCGGGGGCTAGGCTTCCCGACGGACCCCTTCATGAGGGGGCTCATGTTTTATTATGGGTTGGAATTTCACGACTTGGATCCGGAGTCCATCCTCCACATCTCATCGTTCATTGTCGTATGCGAAGCCTTCCTACGCATTACCCCTCACTTCGGATTGTGGCTCAAGACCTTCAAAGTGGAGCCGAAGATGATCAGGGGGCAGCAAGCAGAGTGCAAAGGGGCTGTTATAAGCAGGAATGCTGATGCTCCGTGGCCCGAGGGCTCTTTCCATGAGGAGCTCAGCCTATGGCAACAAGAATGGTTTTATATCACAGCTCCCAGGGGCACCAAATGGGTGGCGCCGCCTGCCTTTCGCTCGGGTCCTCCACCGCGGCTGGCGTCATGGGTCAATAAAGGACTTGACTGGGGGCCGTCCAAGGACGTGCCCTTGTTGCAGGGCCGCATCCAAGACCTCCTAGAGAGAGAGATCACTCTGGTCATAGTAGCGCAGGTCATGCTGATTCGTCGCATCCTGCCCTGCAAATGTCGCCCCCTCTGCTTGTGGGAATTTAACCCGGAGGGACCATGAGCTCTCCAACATTTTATGGGTGCAACGCCCGTGGAGATGTATAAGCTTTTCTTCGGATCACAAGCGATGTGTCCGGACTTGACCGAGGACGCAGGTCTGAGTTGCAATCGCCCGGATACTCAACTAGGTAGACTTATACCCGGACACGCTACCCCATATTTATCATGAATTTGCCCTCAAAAGAGCTGTCCCTTGAACAGGAGTGGATAGCGAAAGCAAAGTTAATCAGGTGTCTGGCCCCCCTCCCTGAGACCACGCCGGATCCCATGTTAACCAGGATGCTGGAGGTTACGCCTTCGGAAGAAGGTGAAGGGGGGAACAAGGAAGCTACCGCCTCTGTGAAGGAGGCTGTCAGGAGAGGAGGGATCGAGAATCCCTCCATCCAAGGGAAGAAGAGGACCGCCTCTGAAGACCCGGAGACCATGGTCTTAAAGCGGGGGAAGAAATCTTCGTCAGAGGGTCCTGCGCCGAGAGATGCCTCGGCCGCATTGTGCCCCCAAGGGGATCAGCCCTCCACCAAGCCGTAAGTAAAAGGGGGGGGTTGAAATAAAGGATACCCCTGCCTTATTTCTGATGAAGATAACCGAAATTTTACCTTGTAGTTCGGATCTCAGCCCTTCTCAGCAGAGCTCATCTTTAGGGGATCTTCGACCGGAGATGATAGAGAGCGAAACGCCTTCCCTGTCGTACTGTCTTGCGAGGCGGGCGACCCCGAGGTGTCGTCGCGGAGGGTTTCTCCGAGTCCGGCGGGGCCGGAAGGCAGTCGTATGCCCCCCCAAAGCCATCCGCGTCCGGCCTTCGAAAAAGGCCATTGGACCAGTCCGGCACCACCTGGTGTACGGTCGGAGGAGCTGAAGGATCTGCTCGGGCGAGCGTCTATCTCAGAAGATCACCGTGCGTTAATGGGTACGGTGATTGAAAGGATTTCATCCGCTGAGAGCGTATTGCACGAAGCCGTCAGAAGTTTACTGACAGGTTTTGAGTTACGCAAAATGATGTACCTTTTGACAGTTCCGCATATAAAATGCGCCCTATGTAGATAGTAGCCCCTGAGGCTCGGTGTGTTATCAGAAAATGACAGTGCGCCGAGGATCATAATCCCAGGTATAATATGTTACCCATCCTATGTAGGTGGCGAAGGGCCCGGTTTCTAGCCGGACTGATGAATTTGCTGAACTAAAGCGGCAACTTGACATGGCAGATGCCGACATTGCGCTTGTCAATAAGCGACTTGACGAGTCACAAGGTATGCAATTTCTCCGTGGACACTTGGTAAGGGAGCTTGATGCCCGTGCCTTACAACATGTATGCTTGTTGCAGATGGTGCCACTGCCATGGAGAACCTTCGGGCGGAGCTCGCCCCAGCTAAGGAGCAGGCCAGAAAGAGTGATGCGGCTGCCTTGAAGGCGGCCGAAGAGCTAAAAGCCGAACAGGCTGCTCACTACCGAAGCAAGAATGAAATGGCCGAGATGGCCGTGAAGTTGAAGAATGCTGCCGACCGCTGCAAGCTTCTTGAAAAAGAAGATCGAGCGGTACAAGAGGACCTGAAGAAGGCCACTACCAAGGCCAAGGATGCTCGCTCTACGATGAGAGCTATGAAGGAGGAGCCGCGTCAGGCTGGAGATATCGCGCCTGGAAAGCCCTTTCTGCTGCGGAGGAAATTCATGGATCCTGAATATGCTTAGTTGGACCGGCTATGGAGTGCGGAGGATGCTTATCTGGACTTGGCGGCAAGTGCCGCGGACGCGGCCGAACACTTCCGAGATCGAAACGATCACGAAATGGAAAAGGTTTTTTGGTCGCAGTTCCATAATCCAGAGCGCCCGCTTCCATTAGCCGATCGCTTGGCCGAATGGGCGGAGCTGAATAGGTTATCCGGACTTGCCATGAAGGATGTCGTGAGTCTTTTGTGGCCAAAGAGGCCCGAGCCGAAGAGTTATTTTGGCTTGGTGCAGCAGTTCCTTGGTGCGGTGCCGCATATCAATGCAATGAGGCGGTCGGCATGCATAGAGGTGCGTGGATGGCTCTTTCCCATGTCAAGACATACTGGGCGGAGATGAAGGCCACCGATGTTGCATCCCAAGATTCGGACGAAAGCTGAGTACTTGTCGAGCACTATTTTCAGGAAGTTCTGCAGGGCGCTCGTTTAATAGAGACGCAGTGCTCGAAGGATATTATGTTCGAATAACATGTATTATTGTGAAACAATGTTTCGATGAAATATAAAAGATTTTTTACTTGTGCCTTCAAGAACTAAAATACCTCCTGTGCGGCTGTTAATGTATATGTGTATATAACCTGAAAGATGGCAGTCTTCGGCTTCAGCCCCCACGCCTATAATGCGGGGGTGTTTGCAAAAGGCGCATTTTCACACTTGATCCAACGTCTTGGTCCTATAAAGGAGGTGGTAGCGCGGCAAACTAGGCAACCGGACTATAATGCTTTATCACTTTCACTTAGCCATAGGAGTTTGACAGTGGGGCTACTATATAGCCCCTAGGGGCACCACGCTCACCCGAATTCGGGGCGCGTATGTGCCTGACCGGGAAACAACCCTTCATCAATGCGGAGGAATCCTATAGATTCCGGCGGGTCATCGAGTGGTTGACCAGTCTCACGCTATATCATGACAGTCAGTTTTTGGCTTTCTCTACTGAGGTGCTCGCCTGGCCGAACCGGGGCACAATCGCAGTAGTTCTCCTGGTGTCGCCTTAGCCGATAGAGCGGAACGTAAGGCAGCAAAACGCAGGAGCCGGGCAAACCCAACATTTGACCAAAGACATGATTCGGAGCTGATGCATATAAGGCCTAACTCGAGACGCCGAACACTCCCTAAGGTATTCAGTCTTTATGAAAATGGGACGAACAACGCCCTTGGTAATAAGCCCCTGGTGTCCAGGTACGCGCAAAATTCTGACGTGGCCCATGCCAAAATGCCAGCCTCCTCCTCGGTTATGGCAAGAAACCAGGGGATGTGTATCAACAGGAGACAGTAAAAAAGGTTTATGCAGGGTCTTAATCTGAAAAGAATCCTTGCAACGGGTCCCTACTGCACGTCTGCGCGTGTGTCTCCGTTGTGCCGTATCCTGGACAGGTGTAGCATGGTGTTCATCTGTAAAAGAGAGGAACTTAGTTGAAAAAGATCGTGCAAAAATGTACGTTATATTAAACAAAGTACGAATCAAAAAATGAATAATATTGAGCTTTATTGTCTCTTGTTGTACAGGCGCGGAGCCCCTTGTGCGGGGGTATGCGGCTAGTAAGCCCTTGTATGTTTACGCCGGACTCGCCTAACCGTGTCCGGGGTCTGGACGACCACTTTAGGTGCTTCGATTAGTGAAGCCGGTTTACTGTGTGGCTGTCAAGGCAGTCACACAATCTTCCGCGCTCGAGGAACACTCGATATTTCCCTTTAAGGAGATGATGCCTCGCGGACCGGGCATTTTAAGTGTAAGGGATGCATAATGCGGTATTGAATTAAAGCGGGCGAAAGCTTCACGTCCCAGTAGTGCTTGGTAGCTACTTGTAAATGGGGCGAGGTGGAAGGTTAACTTTTCACGGCGGAAGTTGTCGGGTGAGCCGAACACAACTTCTAGCAGTAGAGAGCCCGTACAATGGGCGTATGGGCCTGGCATTACCCCTTGAAAGGAAGTGTTGCTATGGCGAATTTTGGTTGGGTCTATCCCCATTTTGCGGATTGTGTCCTGGTATAGCAGGTTTAGATCACTGCCGCCATCCATTAGGACTTGTGTAAATTGGAGTCCGCCAATCATTGGGTCTAATATCAAGGCAGTCCATCCTGCATTCCAGATACTTCTAGAGTAATCCTGATGGTCAAAGGTGATTGGTTTTAATAACCAGTGGCGGGACTCCTCTGGGATAGGCCGCATGGCGTGTATCTCTATGGGCGCCATTCTGTTTTCCCCTTTTGTCACGTAAAGTGAGTTTACTGTTTTGACTTCTTGTGGGAAATTCTTTTGTTTTCCGGTGCTCTGCTTGTGGGGTTCGTCATCGTCCTCGCTTGGTGTGTCGAGCCCCTTGTGTTTGGTGTTGAGTTTGCCGGACTTCTTGAAGACCCAACAATCTCTGTGGGTATGGTTTGCAGGCTTCCCGGGAGTACTATGGATTTGGCATATCTTGTCCAAGATTTTGTTTAAGTTGGATAGCTCGTCCGTGTTATCCTTAAGGGGCAGTTTTTTATGATTCTGCCGAGAGCTTTTGAATCCGGTGTTGAATGCCGTGCTCTTCGGGCTGTTTCCCTTGGTCCGGTGCTGGTCCTTGCTGCATTGCGGTTTCCCGTTTCCATCCCTGACTTCGGATGTACTTGGGTCGCTGGTACTGCATCTTGCTAGCCAGCTATCCTCTCCCACGCAAAAGCGGGTCATGAGGCTTGTTAATGCGGCCATTGTTCTTGGCTTTTCTTGGCCGTGGTGTCTGGCGAGGCATTCGTCTCGGACGTTGTGTTTGAAAGCTGCTAAGGCTTCGGCGTCCGGACAGTCGACTATTTGGTTCTTCTTGGTTAGGAACCGCATCCAGAATTTTCGGGCTGACTCTCCGGGTTGTTGAGTTATGTGACTTAAATTGTCTGCATCCGGAGGTCGGACATAGGTCCCTTGAAAATTTGCCCGAAAAGCATCCTCGAGCTCCTCCCAACTTCCAATGGTGTTTTCGGGGAGGCTTTTGAGCCAATGCCGGGCTGGCCCTTTGAGCTTTAGGGGTAAGTATTTTATGGCGTGGAGGTCATCTCCTCTAGCCATGTGTATGTGGAGGATGTAATCCTCAATCCAGACTCCAGGGTCTGTTGTTCTGTCGTATGCCTCTATGTTTACGGGTTTAAATCCCGCTAGAAATTCATAATCCAGAACCTCATCGGTGAAACATAGGGGGTGTGCGGCACCCCTATATTTAGGTGTACCATAATATTCGGATACTTGATGTGTTGCATTGCTTACTAGAGCTTGCTTTCTTGGCCCGTAGATAGATCTAATTGGGCCATCTTTTTGATGCAAATCCGTGTGCGGATCGTGTGCCGGCTTGTGTGCGGCGCCGTTTGCCGCTCTATGTTTGCCATGGGGTCGTCTATCCGACCGGGTGGTCTCCTTGTTCTTTGATTGCGGGGGCTCTACGGCCTCCTCGTCAAATTCGGGCAGTAGTTTTTGCTTCGGCTAGCTCTTTGTTCGGCGACTATCTCCGTATTTTTCTGCGGTGTTGAGTACTTTGCTCCATCTGATTCTGAGCGCATCTTCTACTGTTTTGAGCTTCTGCTTCTGCTTTTTCAGGCTACGCGCAGTGGTGACGAGCCTTTTGTGGAGGTTCTTCTGCTCCAGCCACTTGTCCGGCGTGAGATCGTCCGGACTGTTATCTTTGCCGGGGACGGATTGTTTATCCAGGTTGTCCTGTTCGGACGGTTGCTCAATAGCATGTTCGCCGTCCACCGGTTCACCCTGCTCTATAGCTGGGTCTGTATGGCTGCTGTCTTTGTCGAGGCGGGACTTTGAGCGGCGCTTGCGTTGCTGTTTTGACTGCTTTTGGAGGGAATGATCCCTCGTGGCGTCCTGTTGTTCCTCGTCGTCGCTTCCTTTAGGTGTGTCCACCATGTATACATCATGAGATGAGGTGGTTGTCCAGTGCCCTATAGGTACTGGTTCATGTTTGTCTCCTACATCGTCGTCCTTACCGTCGATGTCTTCGGGGTCGAAGTTGAGCACGTCGTTTAAACTTTCGACAGTGGCTACAAAGTGGGTGGTGGGTGGGAGTCGAATTTCTTCGTCGTCCGCATCCCAACCTTGCTGACCATAGTCCGGCCAGGGCTCTCCTGATAGAGAGAGAGACTTTAGTGAATTCAGGATGTCGCCGAAGGGCGAGTGCTGAAAGATGTCCATGGTGATGAACTCCATGATCGGCGCCCAATCGGCGATTGGCAGCGGTGCGGAAGGTTCGGAGTCCGGAGAGGAGTCCTGCGCCTTGGAGTCACGAGCTTCGCAAAGGACAGGGTTGGTGTTCGGCTCAATCGCCATAGAGATAGCAGCCCTCGAGGCGGTGTCCAGCCACCCATCCTCGATCGGCGCAGTCGGCTCCGAGCTAAGGGTCGGAGCGAACACTTGTGCGGCCTCCAGGGCACTGTCCGGCGGCAGAGCTAGATCATGCCCATCGTGACAGTGCGGCGCGCTTGGCTGCGGCTCGAACCCGTCGAAGATCAAGTCTCCGCGGACGTCAGCGGTGTAGTTCAAATTTCCAAATCTGACCTGATGGCCAGGGGCGTAGCTTTCGATCTGCTCCAGATGACCAAGCGAATTGGCCCGCAGTGCAAAGCCGCCGAATACGAAGATCTGTCCGGGGAGTAAAGTCTCACCCTGGACCGCATCGTCATTGATGATTGGAGGAGCCATCAGGCCTAAAGATGACGAAACAGAGGAACTCTCAATGAAAGCACCAATGTCGGTGTCAAAACCGGCGGATCTCGGGTAGGGGGTCCCGAACTGTGCATCTAGGCGGATGGTAACAGGAGACAAGGGACACGATGTTTTTACCCAGGTTCGGGCCCTCTCGATGGAGATGAAACCCTACTCCTGCTTGATTGATATTGATGATATGGGTAGTACAAGAGTAGATCTACCACGAGATCAGAGAGGCTAAACCCTAGAAGATAGCCTATGGTATGATTGTTGTCCTGTCCTACGGACTAAAACCCTCCGGTTTATATAGGCACCGAAGAGGGTTAGGGTTACATAGAGTCGGTTACAATGGTAGGAGATCTACATACCCGTATCGCCAAGCTTTCCTTCCACGCCAAGGAAAGTCCCATCCGGACACGGGACGAAGTCTTCAACCTTGTATCTTCATAGTCCAGGAGTCCAGCCAAAGGCTATAGTCTGGCCATCCGGACACCCCCTAATCCAGGACTCCCTCAGAGAGGCATAAGCTAACATACTTTCTCTTCTTGGATCATATGCACTTATGATTAGAACTCTAGCAAGCGTCCGCGACTACTAAAGATCATTAAGGTAAAACCCAACCATAGCATTAAAGCATCAAGTCCCCTTTATCCCATATGCAACAATCCCCTTACTCGGGTTTAAGCTTCTTCACTCTAGCAACACACTATAAGTGAATTATGAATGTATTGCAACACCCTACAGCGGGAATCCCTCACACTTGCGTGACACGGAGGGCACAATAGGACAGCAACATAACCACAAGCAAATTAAACCAATCATAGCAATTCATCAACCACCGATAGGACAAGGAAAATCTACTCAGACATCATAGGATGGCAACACATCATTGGATAATAATATGAAGCATAAAGCACCATGTTCAAGTAGAGGGTACAACGGGTTGCGGGAGAGTGGAGCGCTGAATATAGATGGGGTAAGGTGATGGAGATGTTGGTGAAGATGGCGGCGGTGTTGGTGTAGATCGCGGTGATGATGATGGCCCCCAGCGGCGTTTCGGCGCCACCGGAAGCAAGGGGGAGAGAGCCCCCCTTCTTATTCTTCTTCCTTGACCTCCTCCCTCGATGGGATAAGGGTTTCCACTCTGGTCCTTGGCTCCCATGGCGTGGGAGGGGCGAGATCCCCTCCGAGATTGGATCTATCTCTCTGTTTCCGCATTCCCAGATCCTTCCCCTTCACCGTTTCTTTTATATCTGAAGATCCGTAACTCCGATTGGGGTGAATCTTTCGCCCAGATTTTTCTCGTAAAATTAGCTTTCTTGCGGCAAAAGAAGAGCGTCAACTGCCTTACGGGTGGCCCATGAGAGTTCCAGGCACGCCTAGGGGGGGTGGGCGCGCCCCCTATCTTCTGGCCACCTCGGGCACCGTTTCGCGTTGATTCTTCCTCCGGAAAATCCCAAATATTCCAAAATAATTCTCCGTTCGTTTTTATCCCATTTGGATTCCGTTTGATATTGGGTTTCTGCAAAACATAAAACATGCAACAAACAGGAACTGGCACTGGGCACTGGATCAATATGTTAGTCCCAAAAAATAGTATAAAAAGTTTCCAAAAGTATATGAAAGTTGAATAATATTGGCATGGAACAATAAAAAATTATAGATACGACGGAGACGTATCAGCATACCCAAGCTTAATTCCTACTCGTCCTCGAGTAGGTAAATGATAAAAAAGATAATTTTTGATGTGGAATGCTACCTAGCATAATCTTGATCATATGTCTAATCATGGCATGAATATTAAGATATGAGTGATTCAAGGCAATAGTCTATCATTTGACATAAAAACAATAATACTTCAAGCATACCAACCAAGCAATTATGTCTTATCGAAATAACATAGCCAAAGAAAGCTCATCCCTACAAAATCATATAGTCTGGCTATGCTCCATCTCATCACACAAAATACTCCCATCATGCAGGATCCCGGTTTCAGCCAAGCAATTGGTTCATACTTTTTAACGCGCTTCAGCTGTTTCAACTCTTATGCAATACATGAGCGCAAGCCATGGACATAGAACTATGGTGGTATATGGTGGTGGTTGTGAGGACAAAAAGGGAGAAGATAGTCTCACGTCAACTAGGCGTATCAACAGGCTATGGAGATGCCCATCAATAGATATCAATGTGAGTGAGTAGGGATTGCCATGCAACAGATGCACTAAGAGCTATAAGTGTATGAAAGCTCAAACTGGAAACTAAGTGGGTGTGCATCCAACTTGCTTGCTCATGAAGACCTCGGGCGTTTGAGGAAGCCCATCATCGGAGTATACAAGCCAAGTTCCATAATGAAAATTCCCACTAGTATATGAAAGTGATAACTCAAGAGACTCTCTATGTGAAGAACATGGTGCTACTTTGAAGCACAAGTGTGGTAAAAGGATAGTAACATTGCCCCTTCTCTCTTTTTCTCTCATTTTTTTATTTTCTTTTTCTTTTCCTTTTTTTTCTTTTGGTGGGCTTCTTTGGCCTCTTTTTTTATTTGGGCTTCTTTGGCCTCTTTTATTTTTCATAAAGTCCGGAGTCTCATCCCGACTTGTGGGGGAATCATAGTCTCCATCATCCTTTCCTCACTGGGGCAATGCTCTAACAATAATGATCATCACACTTTTATTTACTTACAACCCAATATCTCGAACAAAGATATGACTCTATATGAATGCTTCCGGCGGTGTACCGGGATGTGCAATGATCTAGCATAGCAATGACATCAAAACGCACAAGCCATGAAAACATCCTGCTAGCTATCTTACGATCATGCAAAGCAATATGACAATGAATGCTCAAGTCATGTATATGATGATGATGGAAGTTGCATGGCAATATATCTCGGAATGGCTATGGAAATGCCATAATAGGTAGGTATGGTGGCTGTTTTGAGGAAGGTAAATAATGGGTTCATGATACCGGCGAAAGTTGCACGGCACAATAGAGGCTAGCAAAGTGGAAGGGTGAGTGTGCGTATATCCATGGACTCACATTAGTCATAAAGAACTCATATACTTATTGCAAAAGCCTACTTGCCCTCGAAGCAAAGTACTACTATGCATGCTCCTAGGGGGAGGTTAGTAGGAGTTAACCATCGCGCGCCCCCGACCTCCACTCATAAGGAAAGCAATCAAAGAACACTTCATGCTCCAACTTCGTTACATAACGGTTCACCATACGTGCATGCTACGGGACTTGCAAACCTCAACACAACTATTTCTCAATTTCACAATTACTCAACTAGCACGACTCTAATATCACCACCTTTATATCGCAAAACTATTGCAAGGAATCAAACATATCATATTGAGTGATCTACAAGTTTTATGTAGGATTTTATGACTAACCATGTGAATGACCAATTCCTGTCATCTCTCTAAATTGATATAAGTGAAGCAAGAGAGTTTAATTCTTTCTACAAAAGATATGCCCACTCTCTAACAAATATAAGTGAAGCAAAAGAGCATTATTCAAATGGCGGTTTTCTATGTGAAGAGAAACAGGCAATCCAAACTTCAAATGATATAAGTGAAGCACATGAAGCATTCTATAAAGCCATACTCAAAAGATTTAAGTGAAGTGCAATGAGCATTCTATAAATCAACCAAGGACTATCTCATACCAGCATGGTGCATAAAAGAAAAGTGAAAACTAAATGCAAATTACGCTCCAAGACTTGCACATATCGCATGAACGAAACGAATACAAAAACATACCGATACTTGTTGAAGAAAGAGGGGATGCCTTCCGGGGCATCCCCAAGCTTAGACGCTTGAGTCTCCTTGAATATTTACTTGGGGTGCCTCGGGCATCCCCAAGCTTTAGCTCTTGCCTCTCTTCCTTTTCCTCATATCGAGACCTCCTCGTTTGGACACTTCATCCACACAAAACTTCAACAGAAAACTCCGTAAGATCCGTTAGTATAATAAAGCAAATCACTACTATAGGTACTGTTGCAAACCAATTCATATTTTGTTTTTGCATTTTGTCTACTGTAACATAACTTTTTCATGGCTTAATCCACTGATATAAATTGATAGATTCATCAAAACAAGTAAACTATGTGTCAAAAAACAGAATCTGTCAAAAACAGAACAGTCTGTAGCAATCTGAACATCCACCATACTTATGCTACCCCAAAAATTCCACCAAAATTAGGAAAAATAAAAACGTTGTATAGAAAGACAGTGCAATAGGAATCAGAACCAATTGACGTTCCAGTTAAAAATGTAAAATCGTGCACTACAGCCAAAGTTTCTGTCGTGCACCGTACAAACCAACAAGCATTGTAAACATCCTAAAGGCAAACCTTGGCACATTATTTTTATATAATACAATGGAATTGTACAAGGGGATAATTATTTTTGATGAAAAGTTTCTGTAATCAAGATTCACAAATTATCCGTGAGCATGAACAAAGTTCAAGGAGCTCTCCCACTTCAACAATGCTTGTCTTTCTCACTTTCACTTTCCTTTTTGAAAAGTTTTGGTTTCCCCTCTTTATTTTTTTGTTTTTAAACTATATAAATGTAACGCCCCGGATACAACTTTCCATATTCGTAACTCCAACTCTTGCCTTTTTCGGAGATGCGATATATTATTTCCTCCGTGGTTGGGTTTTTGTCTGTTGTTTTACATTTTGTTCTTGTTATGCATCTCATCTCATAGCATCATGCGCATTGCATCGGCATCGTTTTCATAAAACTTGCATCCGTCCGGGTTTCCCCGGTTCTCTCCGTTGTCCGTTCTAAGCCCCGACCACACTCGCACGCGCCCGCGGCACCTCCGAAATATTATTTTATAAGTGGCATAAAAATGTTCTTGGAATGGGATGCAACTTGGCGTGCGATCTTATTATAGTGTAGACAGAGCGCCTGTCAAGTTTCGTCACATTCGGAGCTCATTTGATAGCCCAACCGTTAAATATATAGCGGCACCATTGCCGGTATTTACGTCGGACGTTTTCGGTCTCCGGAAACTGTTGCCGGGCTGCCTTCTCTTCTCTCTTCTCAGCCCAAACCCCCTCGGCACAGCCCATCTAATCCCTCCTTGCACAATGCATCGAACCCCCTTCGCAACCATGTCCGAAACTTCCCCGAACCCGACCCGCACGGTCATGACCGATGAGTCTGAATCATCCCCCAACATCCCTAAAACATCTCCGTTTTCTTTGTTGGACTCTCCTAAGCTATATTTCTCGACCATTCGATTTTGATCGGAGAGCCCAAATAGCCCCTTACCAAATCCACCTGCTATATATACACGGGATCCAACCCTAGAAATTAGGCAGCTTGTCCCATCCTCCTCATTCCTCCTGCCGCCGCCACCTGATCGCTTCCCTTGGGATCCCCTCCCTCGATCCCGCTGCCTCCTCGCAAATTCCTCGATCCAGATCCACCAACCACCGATCCATCCATCTGGGACCGCCGGATGGAGATCCAACAGCCACCAGGCGGCCCGCAGCCGAGCCTCTCGCTCCCTCCTCGATCCAGATCGAGAGGAGCTCGCCCGAGCTTCACCTCCAGGACCCCGTGCCGCCGAGGAGCCGCCTCGTCTCCGGACGAACCCGCTCGCTGCTTCTCCTTCCTTCTTCTCTCGTTCCCTCTGGGTTCCTCTCTCCATGCTATCTCTCTTCTCCAAAAAAACTCGCAGGAACTCCATGGCGTCCCCGAGCCCATCCTTGGACATCTGCTGCCGGAGCTCGTCTTCCCCACCCGCGTGTGCTCGCCGCCGGCAAGAGTCCTAGGCCAGTGAGCCAAGCCTCTCCTGGCCTTCTCCTTTCCCCGTGCTCCCTTTCTTCTCCTCCCCCGCTAACCTCCCTTTTGCTCTCTGAACGACATCCATGTTCAGCCCCAGGAGCTCCCTCGCAGCCGCCTGGATCTGGCATCTCGTGGGAGAACGCCGTCCTCGCCCAGCTCCTCGCCGCCCTTTTGCCCCGCTCGCCGGAGCTCTGCTCCCGGTCACCGGCGCCTGCTCGCCTCCTCTGCATCGCCCTGCTTCCCCTGCAACGAACGAGGAGAGGCGTCGTCCCCGCATTGACCGATCCGTGCCCCTCACTTCTGCGTCCAGGAGCAGCCCAGCTCCCTTCGTCCGCTCCAAGGCCCAGCGCTGCGTGGCCGCGCTGCGTGGCCGTGCCTCCCCAAGGCCCAACGCGCCCCTGCAGGCCTCCTTCTCCAAACCGACCGGCCTCAAGGCCCATGGTGATGCGCCAGATCCAGCGCCCCTTTTTTTTCTGTGCTGTTGGCCCATCCAGATTCGGCCCAGTTCATGTTTTTTTCCAGCTATGCGAATTTTTGCCTATTTATCCAGGATTTACTATTTTACAGAAAAGCCCTTGCACCTCATGCATGTAATAACTAATTAACCGTGCATCGGAATTAAACAAACTTTACATGTAAAATGCTCAGAAAATTGTGTAGATTAATAATATGCCACTTTCATCTATGTTTAAAATGTTTAACATGCTGTTTGTGTTTATTTTGCATAATGTCATGTTAAAATGCTTTAATTCATAACTAAATAACTGTAGCTCGGTTTTAAATAAACTTTATATGTAAATGGGCTGAAAAAATGCTTAGATTAACCTGGTGCACTTTATTTTCCTGTTTAACAACAATAAAATTGTGTTTAGGGCAGAACAGTACCGAATCTAAAATATGCACATGGGGATTTTCTGGAATTATTGTTTGTTGTTTCCGGCCTCATTTAAACTTGCCTAGATAGGTAGTTTCATTATGTTTCACCCCCTTGCCATGTTTAATAACATTTAATATTGTTGGGTACAAAACCGAGAGAGAACTAAATAATTGATGTGGTGTTTCGTCAATATGCAACTCGTTGCATATTGATCTCCACTTAACTTGTAGTATTGTTTGTTGCACTTTGCCATGCCATGCCTTATTAAACCGGACATGCATCATACTTGTTTGCATCATGCCATGTTTATGCTCATGCATTTACCATGTTGTTTGTTTCTTTCCGGTGTTGCTTCTTAGATCCGGTAATGTTGCAATTGTGAGGATTCGTTCGACTACTCCCGTTCGTCTTCTTCATGGACTCGTTCTTCTTCCTAGCGGGATTTCAGGCAAGATGACCGCTACCCTGGATCTCACTACTATCATTGCTATGCTAGTTGCTTCGTTCTATCGCTTTGCTGCGCTACCTATCACCTGTTTATCAAGCCATCCCAAATTGCCATGAACCTCTAACCTTTGACACCTTTCCTATGAAAACCATTGCTTGGCTATGTTACCGCTTTTGCTCAGCCCCTCTTATAGAGTTGCTAGTTGTAGGTGAAGTTGAAAATTTCTCCATGGTGGACAGGATTTTGGTTGGGATATCACAATATCTCTTATATTATTAATGCATCTATATACTTGGTAAAGGGTGGAAGCCTCGGCCTTATGCCTGGTGTTTTGTTCCACTCTTGCCGCCCTAGTTTCCGTCATACCGGTGTTATGTTCCCGGATTTTGCGTTCCTTATGCGGCCGGGTGATTTATGGGACCCCCTTGACATTTTGCTTTGAATAAAACTCCTCCAGCAAGGCCCAACTTTGGTTTTACCATTTGTCTCACCACCACCTACTTTTCCCTTGGGAGTCTCTCTCTCTCGGGTCATCTTTATTTTAGCCCCCCCCGGGCCAGTGCTTGTCTAAGTGTAGGTCCGAACCGAGCAGCCTGCGGGGCCACCTCGGGGCAACTCGAGGGCTGGTTTTACTTGTAGCTTGACTTATCCGGTGTTGCCCTGAGAACGAGATATGTGCAGCTCCTATCGGGATTGTCGGCGCATCGGGCGGCTTTGCTAGTCTTGTTTTAACATTGTCGAAATGTCTTGTAAACCGGGATTCCGAGTCTGATCGGGTCTTCCTGGGAGAAGGTATATCCTTCATTGATCGCGAGAGCTTATCATGGGCTAAGTTGGGACACCCCTGCAGGGTATAATCTTTCGAAAGCCGTGCCTGCGGTTATAGGCAGATGGGAATTTGTTAATGTCCGGTTGTAGATAACTTGACACCAAATACGAATTAAAATGCATCAACCGTGTGTGTAGCCGTGATGGTCTCTTTTTGGCGGTGTCCGGGAAGTGAACACGGTTTCTGGGTTATGTTTGACGTAAGTAGGAGTTCAGGATCACTTCTTGATCATTGCTAGCTTCACGACCGTTCCGCTTGCTATCTCCTCGCTCTTATTTGCGTATGTTAGCCACCATATATGCTTAGTCGCTGCTGCAGCCTCACCACTTTACCCCTTCCTTTCCTATCTAAGCTTTGCTAGTCTTGATACCCATGGTAATGGGATTGCTGAGTCCTCGTGGCTCACAGATTACTACAACAACAGTTGTAGGTACACATTTATGCGATGATCATGACATGAGAGCGATGCTTGCTTGCGTTGAGTTCTTCTTCTGCTTCTTCGGTCAGGGGATAGGTTCCAGGTCGGCAGTCTGGGCTAGCAGGGTGGATGTCGTTTGAGTTTCTGTTTGTGATTCATCCGTAGACGGATGATGCTTTCATGTATTGTAATGTTGTATTCGTGTGGCATTGTATGCCTTATGTATGTATCCCCATCTATTATGTAATGTTGATGTAATGATATCCACCTTGCAAAAGCGTTTCAATATGCGGGTCTATCCTTGGTGGGACCTTCGAGTTCCTTTTGGATAGGGTCGCATATTGGGCGTGACAAGTTGGTATCAGAGCCTCGACCGAGCATAGGAGCCCCCTTGTTTGTTGGCCGTTGTTGAGTCTAGAAGAAAACTATTTGAGTCTTAGGATTATATATATATCGGAGAGTAGGATTCTTTTTACTCCTCAGCCCCCTTCGTCGCTCTGGTGAGGTCTCCTGACATAGATGTTTTGACTTTCCTCTCCTCAAATTTAACTAAATTTTTTTTCTAGGATCACGCGGGTATCTTGGAATCGTTCCGATGGTTTTGTGACGAGAACATTGTTCTTGGTGCCTCCTGTCTATTATGTGGCATTGACCCGGGGAGTTGAGCTCCGAGGTGTTGTCGTCACAATTTTATCATTGCAGTTCTGGAATGCCTGAGTTTTGCCGACATCGAAAATCTCTTTTATGCAGTTGTTGGTGAGATAACCTCGACGTCACCCAGTACTGGGGAGTTCGGGAGTATTGCCATAACTCGTATAACGGATGCTTTTCGAAGGTTGAGGTACACGATTTCCGAAGGTTTCTTGGTTATGTGTTGACGGATGGATACAGCTGGATGTAGGTATTGTTAGTTTGGGTGAGATATATTGCTTCCCCTGTATCCCCAACACCAGATTGCATAACCAGAAAGTTTCGGGATTTTTATAGGTGGGAATTCAAGTAGCTCCTAGAATATCTTTCCGACAGATGCATGATTCGGGATTGGGTAAATCTCTATCATATGTATTTGTTCCGGCTTATTCTGCAAGCCAAATCCTTTGTTTTGTTTCATTTGTGGTATTTGAGTTGCTTCGAAGTCAAATGTTGAATCCATACCTTTCCTAAATGGTTTTCTCATATTGCTATGTGAATACTAATCCTTCTTGATCATCGAGATCGTCATGTTAATTCTTTTCCAACCTGTGCATTTCTCTTCGAGATGATCCCATCATTCTCCCCATCCACAAGATCAATTCTAAGTTTTCTCAACGGTGTTTGTTCCATTTTCCCTAAGATGCCTTTGTTTTCCCACCCTCCCACCCTTTTTCTTCAAGGACTCAGATATCTTAATCAAGTATCCATCTTATGGATGTGAAGTCTCTTCACTCTTTTCAATCAATGTTCTTATCCGGTGATTTCCCAAGAAGATGCTCAACAGTTTTAAGTTCATCATCCTTCATTGTTGTTTCTTCTCTGGTGGATCCAATTCAAGCTTTCAGTGTTGGTCATATTCCTTTCCTCGTGTCAAATGCTTTCTCATGCCGGTGCACCTCTCAATCACTCACCTCTTGCTATTCATGTGTTCCAGAGTGTTGAAGATATCTCAGAAGAATCATGTTTCCTTTCTTAATCCGTTCGAGTTACTTCAAGTTTTTCTCTCATTCAAGCTATTTAATTCAACTGGTGCAATCTCTCTTTAAAATCATTTCCAACGGTGTTTTCTTTTTAGTGGGCCCTAACCCACAGGTCTTTTCCCAGGATCTTACCTGACTCTTCTAATTATTCCGGAGCTATTCCAAATACTTTTCAGAGTTTGACGTAAGAATGAATTTTCATCAGTCATATTCCTTATCCTAGATCGCTTTCAGAATATTTTCATCGTTGGTTCATCATTTCTATTCTTCTTTGTTCCGGAGTATTCAACAATTCATGGTGGTTCTTATCATCATTCTCAACATGTGAAGACCGAAGAAGAGTTTCTCGTAAATCTTGCTCCATTCTCTTCAATATTCATGGTTCTAGCTTGATGCCATCCTCTCATAATTGTTTTTGATTGCGAGAATTCTTTTCACCCATCCGGAGCATTTCATGAGTTGTTTCCATTTCTTTCCTCTGAAGGCCATCATGTCATAATTCCTCATTCTCAACCTTCAGCTCTCGTTATCCAAATCTTACCGGTACACTGCTCAAGTATTCTCTAATCAGCTCGTGATCTCTTTGTTCTCTTGTATCAAATTCCCTCAAGTATCTTCATTTGTTCTCTAATTCTTACCGGTGATTCACCCCTTTACTTCATTCGTTTTCAATTCTTTCGGTGGTTCGTTCAAGATTTCACTTTCTTCGTTATCGTATCAATTTATCAATTCATTCATTGTTAACAAATCCCACCGGTGGTTCCATCAATACTTTCTCAAGTTTTGCGCCATATTCTTCTCAATCCTTTCTACGAAAATAAGTAGTATGCCAAATCCATTGCTTGTCATCAATTTAATTTGATGAAGGATAGGCATACAATAAATCTTATTCTTATTTCCTCGAGGTGATTCATTTTTTTCTTCTGGAGATTGTTCATGATGAAGTAATTCTTGGTTCTAGTGTTTCATCTTTTCTTTTCCGGAGTTCCAAGTTTTCCGCATTATATCGTCGCAACGCTCCATCTAAATCATCGCAAGGCTTCACCTTGTGTTTTCAACTTCTCTTTCTTTTTATCATCCTTTTATTACCAGAGTTCTTCATGGAGGCTCTACATGATGGTTCATAAAGATTTCTTTCATTCTCATTTTGTTCTTCAAGATTTCTCTCGGAGCTAAGATCCTCCAAGCTATACTAAAAAAATAAACATGGTGCTCAACACATGTCTTGTTTTGAGGAGTTCAAGTATTCTTCTTTTGCATTTCGAAGTGCAATTCCTTCTACCTTATCTCTTGAGGTGGTGTTATGTCATTCTTGACAATTTGAGTTCGTGTTTCATGATTCACATGTTGTCAAGAATGAGATATGTTAAAAACCATCATTTTTCTCTTCGATCATGAGGTATTTTAAATCCATTAATCCCTCCATTGGAGTTATCTTGTGTCATATAACACCTAAAGCCTTCCATTGGGAATGTTGCTATTTGTGGTGCTTATCAATGATCCAAGTTATCTCTTTATCATCTTTGTGGAAGAAGTGTTCATCTCTTCGTCGATCTAAAGTAAGCAATTGTTTCCTGTAGTGGTCGGTTGTCACCTCATATTCTTGAGATGTTTCCATAAGCCCACTACAAGCTTATTCTTTTTGTTCTTGGTTTTCCAACAACTCCGTTCAATTCTTCTTTGCAAGGATGCTTTCCAAGTTCATTTGTGACAGAAGTTGACATTTTCTTCTTCATTCTGTTATTCCAATGATATATCTTCTTTTCTTTCTTCCGAAGGCATTGTGATGTTCCTCTTTTCACTAATCATCTCGAATTGTGAGGTTCGTGTTCTTTTCTTGCTTATCCATTTAACCGGAGTGTTGTGTTCTCATTCAAGCTCTTTCATCTTATCAAGTTTTGCCCCCCCCTTCACAATCGGAGTTCTGTCTGAAATCCTTCTTACCCCTTGTGCCATTCCTTTAATAGTTCTGGAGGCAGTGTGTTGTTGATTTCATCAAGTATCCTCTCATCTTCTCAAGTTCATGTTCTATTCCTTCCATGTTCAACCGGAGTGCTGCCCGAATTCTTCCTCTCTCATCTTGTTTTAACCGGAGTGGATTTGAATTCTATCTTGTCCATTAAACTCTTGATTCATGTCTTTGCAACCTTCAAATTCTCGTAATGTTCCTTGTTCCTCTCTTCTAACGGAGTGTTTTCAACTTCATTCATCTCCGGTGTATTCTTCCTTCAGTTTGTTCAACCTCTCAAGGTTCTTTGGTTTCACTCATTTGTCGAACAAGCAACTTAGTTTTACCTCTTCTCTTCCTCTTCCGTTTCTCTCGGGTGCCATCCTAGATCTCGGGGCGAGATCCTCTCGTAGTGGTGGAGTGTTGTAACACCCCGGATACAACTTTCCATATTTGTAACTCCAACTCTTGCCTTTTTCGGAGATGCGATATATTATTTCCTCCGTGGTTGGGTTTTTGTCTGTTGTTTTACATTTTGTTCTTGTTATGCATCTCATCTCATAGCATCATGCGCATTGCATCGGCATCATTTTCATAAAACTTGCATCCATCCGGGTTTCCCCGGTTCTCTCTGTTGTCCGTTCTGAGCCCCGACCACACTCGCACGCGCCCGCGTCACCTCCGAAATATTATTTTATAAGTGGCATAAAAATGTTCTCGGAATGGGATGCAACTTGGCGTGCGATCTTATTATAGTGTAGACAGAGCGCCTGTCAAGTTTCGTCACATTCAGAGCTCGTTTGATAGCCCAACCATTAAATATATAGCGACACTGTTGCCGGTATTTATGTCAGACGTTTTCGGTCTCCGGAAACTGTTGCCGGGCTGCCTTCTCTTCTCTCTTCTCAGCCCAACCCCCCTCCGCACAGCCCATCTAATCCCTCTTTGCATAGTGCATCGAACCCCCTTCGCAACCATGTCCGAAACTTCCCCGAACCCGACCCGCACGGTCATGACCGATGAGTCCGAATCATCCCCCAACATTCCTAAAACATCTCCGTTTTCTTTGTTGGACTCTCCTAAGCTATATTTCTCGACCGTTCGATTTTGATCGGAGAGCCCAAATAGCCCCTTACCAAATCCACCTGCTATATATACATGGGGTCCAACCCTAGAACTTAGGCAACTTGTCCCATCCTCCTCATTCCTCCTGGCGCCGCCACCTGATCGCTTCCCTTGGGATCCCCTCCCTCGATCCCACTGCCTCCTCGCAAATTCCTCGATCCAGATCCACCAACCACCGATCCATCCATCTGGGACCGCTGGATGGAGATCCCACAGCCACCAGGCGGCCCGCAGCCGAGCCTCTCGCTCCCTCCTCGATCCAGATCAAGAGGAGCTCGCCTGAGCTTCACCTCCAGGACCCCGCGCCGCCGAGGAGCTGCCTCGTCGCCGGACGAACTAGCTCGCTGCTTCTCCTTCCTTCTTCTCTCGTTCCCTCTGGGTTCCTCTCTCCATGCTGTCTCTATTCTCCAAAAAAACTCGCAGGAACTCCATGGCGTCCCCGAGCCCAACCTTGGACAGCTGCTGCCGGAGCTCGTCTTCCCCGCCCGGGTGTGCCTGCCGCCGGCAAGAGTCCCAGGCCAGTGAGCCAAGCCTCTCCCTGGCCTTCTCCTTTCCCCGTGCTCCCTTTCTTCTCCTCCCCCGCTAACCTCCCTTTTGCTCTCTGAACGGCAGCCATGTTCAGCCCCAGGAGCTTCCTCGCAGCCGCCTGGATCTGGCATCTCGTGGGAGAACGCCGTCCTCGCCCAGCTCCTCGCCGCCCTTTTGCCCCGCTCGCCGGAGCTCTGCTCCCGGTCACCGGCGCCTGCTCGCCTCCTCTGCATCGCCCTGCTTCCCCTGCAATGAACGAGGAGAGGCGTCGTCCCCGCATTGACCGATCCCGCGCCCCTCACTTCTGCGTCCAGGAGCCGCCCAGCTCCCTTCGTCCGCTCCAAGGCCCAGCGCTGCATGGCCGCGCCTCCCCAAGGCCCAACGCGCCCCTGCAGGCCTCCCTCTCCAAACCGACCGGCCTCAAGGCCCATGGTGATGCGCCAGATCCAGCGCCCCTTTTTTTCCTGTGCTGTTGGCCCATCCAGATTCGGCCAAGTTCATGTTTTTTTCCAGCTATGCGAATTTGCCTATTTATCCAGGATTTACTATTTTACAGAAAAGCCCTTGCACCTCATGCATGTAATAACTAATTAACCGTGCATCAGAATTAAACAAACTTTACATGTAAAATGCTCAGAAAATTGTGTAGATTAATAATATGCCACTTTCATCTATGTTAAAAATGTTTAACATGCTGTTTTTGTTTATTTTGCATAATGCCATGTTAAAATGCTTTAATTCATAACTAAATAACCGTAGCTCGGTTTTAAATAAACTTTATATGTAAATGGGGTGGGAAAATGCCTAGATTAACATGGTGCACCTTATTTTCCTGTTTAACAACAATAAAATTGTGTTTAGGGCAGAACAGTACCGAATCTAAAATATGCACATGGGGATTTTGAATTATTGTTTGTTGTTTCCGGCCTCATTTAATCTTGCCTAGATAGGTAGTTTCATTATGTTTCACCCCCTTGCCATGTTTAATAACATTTAATATTGTTGGGTACAAAACCGAGAGAGAACTAAATAATTGATGTGGTGTTTCGTCAATATGCAACTCGTTGCATATTTATCTCCACTTAACTTGTAGTATTGTTTGTTGCACTTTGCCATGCCATGCCTTATTAAACCGGACATGCATCATACTTGTTTGTGCATCATGCCATGTTTATGCTCGTGCATTTACCATGTTGTTTGTTTCTTTCTGGTGTTGCTTCTTAGATCCGGTAATGTTGCGATTGTGAGGATTCGTTCGACTACTCCCGTTCGTCTTCTTCATGGACTCATTCTTCTTCCTAGCGGGATTTCAGGCAAGATGACCGCTACCCTGGATCTCACTACTATCATTGCTATGCTAGTTGCTTCGTTCTATCGCTTTGCTGTGCTACCTATCACCTGTTTATCAAGCCATCCCAAATTGCCATGAACCTCTAACCTTTGACACCTTTCCTATGCAAACCATTGCTTGGCTACGTTACCGCTTTTGCTCAGCCCCTCTTATAGCGTTGCTAGTTGCAGGTGAAGTTGAAGATTTCTCCATGGTGGACAGGATTTTGGTTGGGATATCACAATATCTCTTATATTATTAATGCATCTATATACTTGGTAAAGGGTGGAAGACTCGGCCTTATGCCTGGTGTTTTGTTCCACTCTTGCCGCCCTAGTTTCCGTCATACCGGTGTTATGTTCCCGGATTTTGCGTTCCTTACGCGGTCGGGTGATTTATGGGACCCCCTTGACAGTTCGCTTTGAATAAAACTCCTCCAGCAAGGTCCAACATTGGTTTTACCATTTGTCTCACCACCACCTACTTTTCCCTTGGGAGTCGCTCTCTCGAGGGTCATCTTTATTTTAGCCCCCCCGGGCCAGTGCTTGTCTAAGTGTTGGTCCGAACCGAGCAGCCTGCGGGGCCACCTTGGGGCAATCAAGGGCTGGTTTTACTCGTAGCTTGACTTATCTGGTGTTGCCCTGAGAACGAGATATGTGCAGGTCCTATCGGGATTGTCGGCGCATCGGGCGACTTTGCTGGTCTTGTTTTACCATTGTCGAAATGTCTTGTAAACCGGGATTCCGAGTCTGATCGGGTCTTCCTGGGAGAAGGTATATCCTTCGTTGATCGCGAGAGCTTATCATGGGCTAAGTTGTGACACCCCTGCAGGATATAATCTTTCGAAAGCCGTGCCTGCGGTTATAGGCAGATGGGAATTTGTTAATGTCCGATTGTAGATAACTTGACACCAGATACGAATTAAAACGCATCAACCGTGTGTGTAGCCGTGATGGTCTCTTTTCGGTGGAGTCCGAGAAGTGAACACGGTTTCTGGGTTATGTTTGACGTAAGTAGGAGTTCAGGATCACTTCTTGATCATTGCTAGCTTCACGACCGTTCTGCTTGCTCTCTCCTCGCTCTTATTTGCGTATGTTAGCCACCATATATGCTTAGTCGCTGCTGCAGCCTCACCACATTACCCCTTACTTTCCTATTTAAGCTTTGCTAGTCTTGATACCCATGGTAATGGGATTGCTGAGTCCTCGTGGCTCACAGATTACTACAACAACAGTTGTAGGTACAGGTTTATGCGATGATCATGACGCGAGAGCGATGCTTGCTTGCGTTGAGTTCTTCTTCTGTTTCTTTGGTTAGGGGATAGGTTCCAGGTCGGCAGCCTGGGCTAGCAGGGTGGATGTCGTTTGAGTTTCTGTTTGTGATTCATCCATAGACGGATGATGCTTTCATGTATTGTAATGTTGTATTCGTGTGGCATTGTATGCCTTATGTATGTATCCCCATCTATTATGTAATGTTGATGTAATGATATCCACCTTGCAAAAGCGTTTCAATATGCGGGTCTATCCTTGGTGGGACCTTCGAGTTCCTTTTGGATAGGGTCGCATATTGGGCGTGACAATAAAAGCACTCGACAGAAATAAATGACTCTCTAAAACTTCCGGGTTGTCTCCCTGGCAGCGCTTTCTTTAAAGCCCTTGATCTAGGCATTTAGTGCTCAAGTAATGAATCCACCTGGATCCCAAGGTATATCAAAGCCAATTTTAATTAACAATGATTTGTAATTTAGTAGTGAGCACAAAGTAACATATATCAAGCAACAACGAAGTCTAACTCTCTTCCTATGCATCGGCATGTCATAAAAGAACAATTCATGCACACCAAGTGAAGGCCAATGCATAGTATGAGTAGTTTCTTGCAATTTTATCATGTTGGAAACATAGAGAGGTGGAGACATAGTTCCTATCTCATAATAATTGCAAGTAGGAGCAGCAAGCACATGCATATCACATTCATCAAAATTATCATGTGCAATGATAAAAGGCAACCCATCAATATAGTCCTTAATAAGCACAAACTTCTCCGATATAGTGTAGTCGGGAGAATTCAAAAAGATAATAGGACTATCATGCGTGGGTGCAATAGCAACAATTTCATGTTTAACATAAGGAACTATAGCAAGTTCATCTCCATAAGCATCATTCAGATTGGCATCTTGGCCACAAGCATAGCAAGCATCATCAAAAAGGGATATTTCAAGAGAATCAATGTGATCATAGCAATCTTCCTTTGGTAAGCACGAAGGGGAATTAAACAATGTATGAGTTGAAGAGTTACTCTCATTAGAAGGTGGGAACGGGTGATCAATCCGCTCTTCCTCCTTTTGTTCTTCGCTCTCCTCATCATCTTTTTCATCCAATGATTTCACAGTTTCATCAATTTCTTCTTCCATATCTTCCTGCAAAATATTAATCTCTTCTTGGACAACGGAGACTTTCTATATAAATGCATTAATATTGTAATTGTATTCATAATTTTTATAGCAATAACTAAGTATAGCAAAATTTTCAGGTCTATAAACCGCATCATCAAAATCATCAAACTCTTTAAACATAGATTCAATCTCATAAGCACCCATAAAAGCAACAGATTCTTCTATTTGTTCCACATCATAGTAATCATATCTACCATTATCATAAGAAGCTAAGGTTTCATTATCATTGAATTTGCATGAAAAGGGAAGGTGTGGAGCCTTCATCCTAGAGCAACAAGTAAAATCATGTATCATGCATAGTTGACGAGCATACCAACGCAACATAGAAATTTGATCCCATAATAGTTTCCCTTTTTGTGTCAAGCGATAATCCCTAAAGTATTCACGTTGATCCAACGTGTCTCCCATAACAAAGTTGAATGGGGTTTTCTCAGGATTATTAAAGTAGTACACAATTTCTTTCACATAACGAGCATTGAGGGTTTTAAGAGGTTCCCCATCTCCATGAGTAGCATCTACACCTAAGTTTTTTGGTATTTCATGTTCCATATCCATAACTAAAGATAGAGAACAACTCAGAACAACAAATAAAAATTACTTAGTGATAAAGCAAACAAGCACACACGAGAATATTCACCCCATGCTATGACTCCCCGGCAACTGCGCCAGAAAAAGGTCTTGATAACCCGCAAGTATACGGGATAGTTGTAGACTCTTTCAATAAGTAAAAGTTTTGAACCCAACGAGGAGCTAAAGGTAGAACAAATACTCTCTCAAGTCCTATCGGCCACTGATACGACTCTACGCATGCTTGATGTTCGCTTTACCTAGAACAAGTATGAAACTAGAGGTACTTTGTAGGTGTGATAGGATAGGTTTGCAAGATAATAAAGAACGCGTAAATATAAACTAGAGGCTGTTTAGATAAAGATGCAATAAAGTAAATATAGCGAGTGTGGAAAAGTGGTGGTAGGACTTGTGAAATTGTCCCTAAGCAATTGACTACGTTACTAGACTGATAGCAAGTTTTATGTGGGAGAGACATAAGCTAACATACTTTCTCTTCTTGGATCATATGCACTTATGATTGGAACTCTAGCAAGCGTCCACGACTACTAAAGATCATTAAGGTAAAACCCAACCATAGCATTAAAGCATCAAGTCCCCTTTATCCCATACGCAACAATCCCATTACTCGGGTTTAACCTTCTGTCACTCTAGCAACCCACTATAAGCGAATCATGAACGTATTGCAACACCCTACAGCGGGAATCCCTCACGCTTGCACGACACGGAGGGCACAATAGGACAGCAACATAACCACAAGCAAAATAAACCAATCATAGCAATTCATCAACCACCGATAGGACAAGGAAAATCTACTTAGACATCATAGGATGGCAACACATCATTGGATAATAATATGAAGCATAAAGCACCATGTTCAAGTAGAGGGTACAGCGGGTTGCGGGCTAGTGGACCGCTGAATATAGATGGGGGAAGGTGATGGAGATGTTGGTGATGGAGTCACGTACCTAGGGTAGGGTCACAGACCTGATCTAAGTACCTTGCCCAAGGACACCTTTAGGAGAGATCGCCTTCCAGTCGACCTACGAGGGACTCACTCGACTAACTTGAAGGACTCGACCACGAAGACTCACTCGACCACCAGAAGGTCAAGAGGCACTCTGCACTGCAACGGTCTGTAATTAAGTAGACTTTATGATAGTAAAGACACTTTATGTGGGGCGTTACCTGTAACGCCCCGGACTTATTACACCTTTAAACCTTCATTACATGGGCTGGCTGGGGTCCTGGCGCACTCTATATAAGCCACCCCCCTCCACAGGCAGAAGGGTTCGGCACCTTGTAATCCATATACACGTAATCCACTCGACCGCCTCCGGGCTCCGAGACGTAGGGCTTTTACTTCCTCCGAGAAGGGCCTGAACTCGTACATCTCTTGTGTTTACAACCTCTCCATAGCTACGACCTTGCCTCTCCATACCTACCCCCCACTCTACTGTCAGACTTAGAACCACGACAGTTGGCGCCCACCGTGGGGCAGGTGTCTTAGCGATTTTGTGGAGAAGTTGCGATTCTTCCGAGTACTTTCATCATGGTGGCTGCTGGAGTTTTGGTTGAGGGTCGAGAGATCCGTCTCGGTGCTCTCACCTTCGTCGCCGACGACTCCGCCTGGCTCCAGGAGGCTCCACTCGACGTCGATGCGCTCCCCGTCCGCGGTGCGACGCATTTTCGCGCATGTGTCTGCGGCGTTCTGCTGCGGCAACCGTCGACCCCGTATCGGTCGACTCCCCCAGCGGCTACCCTCCCGGTCTCCCGCCAACGCAAGCGCTCGGGCCGGTCGAGGCTTCAGCGGTGGGTGAGGCACGCGGTGGCTCGCCAGACGGCCACCACCCAAGTTGCGGCAATCGAGCCCGACGAATCTCTCTACGGCCTGTTCGATCTGTCGACTTGCTCCGTAGAGACTCCATCCGAGTGCGATAGCAGTGATCCAGCGGCGGAAATCCTGATGGTCGACGGGCCCCGCAGCCCCCCTGGCTTCGCCCGTGATGGTGGGGCAGGCGACAGAGGCGACCCCGCACGAGACCACGAAGAGTACCAACCCGAGCCACTCGACTCTCTACAAAGAGAGGAACTTCGCCGCAGGAACGTGGATGTCCTGTGTACTCCCATCGCAGGAGAAACCCCCGAGGCTCGCGCCTTGGAGGAGGCACGTTTAGCCAATTTGGCCGAACACACTCGACTGGAGAATCTTCAGCGAGCACTCGACGAGCGCGCGCGGCAACGAGTTCCCGACACCAGTCGACGTCAACTCTTTCCGCCGACTCTGGTATATCGAACCCCAGTCCAGAATTTAGCAGCTGCGACCCGTATTGCAGAGTCCATCCAGCCCTCTTAGTCGGAAGCTGGCAGAGGCTTGATGCAGATCAGGGATCTGCTCCGGGCAGCAGGCGATCAGAATTCGGCCGTGTCGCAGTCGCGCAACAGAATTCACAGTCGATCCGTCGCTGCGAATACGGTTCAGTTGGCTCACAGCCCCAGATCGCCTCCGCGGCGTGAAGGGCGCGAGAATCGGCGAGACCAATATGGAGACCGGCACGACCGAGATGATAGGCGTTGAGTGCCCAATTCCCCTCCGAGGGGTGGGTCTTACGCTCCTCGGCAGCAAGATGACAGACGTGAGCTCAGTGCGGGGCGAAGAGTTCCAGTCGACCCCAGAGAACCAGGCTTCAACGCGCGATCCATTATCGTGCAAGGCTTGGTCGACCGGAACAGAGCCCATCGAGGTGGACTCGACAGAGATGCGCCCACAAGCAGTCGAGTGCATGTTTCTGGTCCTGAATGTTTCAGCAGAGCTATCAGAGCCGCAGTGATCCCTCCTAATTTCAGGTTGGCAACAGGAGTCAGCAAGTTCACTGGTGAGTCTAAGCCTGAAACTTGGCTTGAGGACTACCGAGTGGCGGTTCAGATTGGTGGTGGGAACGACGAGGTGGCCATGAAGCATTTGCCCCTCATGCTGGAAGGTTCTGCCAGGGCATGGTTGACTCAATTACCTCCTAGCAGCATTTACACTTGGGAAGATCTGTCCCGAGTGTTCATCAGAACGTTTGAAGGAACTTGCAAGCGACCGGCTGGATTGACGGAGCTGCAAGTCTGCGTGCAGAAGACCAATGAGACTCTAAGGGAGTATATTCAGAGATGGATCACTTTGCACCATATTGTGGAGAATGTGTCTGATCATCAGGCAGTCTGCGCCTTTAAGGATGGTGTCAAGAACAGAGAATTGAGTTTGAAATTTGGTCGAACCGGTGACATGACCTTGAGTCGGATGATGGAGATTGCTACCAAGTACGCCAACGGCGAAGAAGAAGACCGACTCCGAAGGGCAAGCACAAGCCGAGTCAGTCGGAAAAGGGAAACACCAGTCAGAAACAGAAGCGGAAGGCTGAACCGGCAGCTCCTGGAGAGGCTCTGGCCGTGACTCAGGGAAAGTTTAAAGGGAAACCAAAAGGATCCTGGAACCCTAAGAAGGTAAAGGATAAAGAAGGGAACGACGTGATGGATATGCCGTGTCACATCCACACGAAGAAAGACGAAGAAGGGAATATCATCTACCCGAAGCATACCACTCGCCAATGTCGACTCCTGATCCAGCAGTTTCAGGGAAAACAGTCTAAAGACAAGGAGAAGGAGTCGGACAAGGCCGAAGACAAGGAGGACAGTGAGGAAGGATATCCGCATATCAACTCCACTCTGATGATCTTTGCAGATGTGGAAAGCAAGAGTCGATTGAAAGTTATTAACCGTGAGGTGAACATGGTTGCCCCAGCAAAAGCAAATTATCTGAGATGGTCCCAAACACCCATCACATTCGACCAATCTGATCACCCGACTCATATTGCCACCCCTGGGAGGCAAGCTTTGGTGGTCGATCCAGTTGTCGAAGGCACTCGACTGACAAAAGTGCTGATGGACGGTGGTAGCGGGCTGAATTTGTTGTATGCAGACACACTGAAAGGAATGGGCATTCCGATGTCCCGATTGAGCACCAGTAACATGAGCTTTCATGGAGTTATACCAGGAAAGAAAGCCAAGTCACTCGGCCAAATAGCTCTGGACGTGGTGTTTGGTGATTCGAAACATTTTCGCAGAGAGAAGTTGACATTTGAGGTCGTGGATTTTCAGAGTGCATATCATGCCATTTTGGGGAGACCAGCCTATGCACGGTTCATGGCTCGACCATGTTACATGTACCTCAAATTGAAGATGCCCGGCCCCAAAGGAGTGATCACTGTCACCGGTGATCGGAAAAAGGCAGAAGAGTGCTTTCAGAAGGGCTCAAAGATTGCCGATTCCCAGGTGACAGCGGTCGAATTCAAAGAATACAAGCAAAATGCAGATCTGAGTGATTTGCTGCGATCCAAGAAACCCGCCACAGAATCTGCATTTCAGTCGTCCGGTGAGACGAAGCCTGTTCACATTCACCCGACCGACCCCGATGCAGCTCCGACCCACATCTCCACAACACTCGACCCGAAATAGGAAGAAACGCTCATCCAGTTCCTCCGTGAGAACTGGGACATTTTTGCATGGAAGCCCGCTGACATGCCAGGTGTTCCCAGGGGACTGGCTGAGCATCGCCTAAGAGTCGACTCATCAGCAAAACCAGTCAAAGAGCATCCTCGGTGGTCCGCCGTTCAGAAGAGAAAAGCCATTGGTGAGGAAGTGGCTCGACTGTTGGCGGCAGGATTTATCCGAGAGATATACCACTCCGAGTGGCTCGCTAATGTCATCATGGTTCCTAAGAAGGATAAATCGCTCCGAATGTGCATTGATTTCAAGCACATCAACTGGGCCTGCCCGAAAGATCATTTTCCTCTCCCTGGCATAGATCAAATTGTTGACTCGACCGCGGGATGCGAGAGATTGTCTTTTCTAGACGCCTACTCCGGGTACCACCAGATCCGTCTGTATGGACCCGACGAGGTAAAAACAGCTTTCATCACTCCATTCGGGTGCTTCTGCTGTATCACCATGCCATTCGGCCTCAAGAATGCCGGAGCCACATTTATGCGAATGATTCAGAAGTGTCTACTCACTCAAATCAGTCGGAATGTGGAAGCGTATATGGATGATATCGTCGTCAAGTCACGAAAAGGTTCTGACCTGCTCGCTGACCTCGCCGAAACATTTGCCAACCTCAGAAGGTATGATATCAAGCTCAATCCATCAAAGTGCACATTCGGAGTTCCTGGTGGCAAGTTACTCGGTTTTCTCGTTTCCGAGCGAGGGATTGACGCTAATCCAGAGAAGATCGGCACTATTCTCCGAATGAAACGCCCTGTGCGAGTGCACGATGTCCAGAAGCTTACTGGATGCTTGGCCGCATTAAGTCGATTCATCTCACGACTCGGTGAAAAGGCATTGCCTCTTTACCGACTGATGAAGAAGGCAGACAAGTTCGAGTGGACTCCAGAAGCTGATGCAGCGTTTGCCGAGCTAAAAGCTCTGCTCTCCACCCAGCCGGTGCTTGCTGCTCCAATCAGCAAAGAGCCTCTGTTGCTTTATATCGCAGCCACAGGACAAGTCGTCAGTACTGTGCTTACGGTCGAGCGGGAAGAAGAAGGAAAAGCTTTCAAAGTTCAGCGCCCAGTGTATTATTTGTCTAAAGTCTTGACTCCATCCAAGCAAAGATATCCTCATTATCAGAAGCTTGTGTATGGAATATACATGACCACAAAGAAGGTTGCTCATTATTTCTCTAATCATTCCATCACAGTCGTCAGCGACGCTCCACTATCAGAGATCTTGCACAACAGAGATGCAACTGGTCGAGTGGCTAAATGGGCGATTGAACTTCTTCCCCTTGATATCAAGTTTGAGGCAAAGAAAGCCATTAAGTCCCAGGCAATAGCAGATTTCCTCGCCGAGTGGATTGAACAGCAGCAGCCGACTGAAGTTCACTCGGAGCATTGGACCATGTTCTTTGATGGCTCTAAGATGTTGAATGGTTCCGGTGCTGGGGTTGTCCTGGTTTCCCCCAGAGGAGATAAGCTCAGATATGTGCTCCAGATTCACTTTGATTCCTCCAACAATGAGGCAGAATATGAGGCCCTCTTATACGGATTGCGCATGGCCATTTCACTCGGCGTCCGTCGCCTGATGGTCTATGGCGACTCGGATTTAGTGGTCAACCAAGTGATGAAGGAGTGGTACGTGAGAAGCCCAGCCATGACTGGATACTGCAGTGCAGTGAGGAAGCTGGAAAAGAAGTTCGAGGGGTTGGAGGTCCATCATATACCCCGACTGAAAAATCAAGCAGCTGATGATCTAGCAAAGATAGGTTCCAAGAGAGAAGCCATTCCGAGTGGTGTGTTCTTGGAGCATATACACACTCCATCAGTCAAAGAAGATCCTTTCACCGAAGAAGCTCCACAGCCCAAGAGTGCCACAGATCCGACTGAGGTTGAAGTCCCAGCAGTGGTCGACTTGGTCATGGAGGTCTTGGTGGTCATTCCCGACTGGAAAGTTCCATATATCGCGTACATCCTGAGAAAAGAGCTCCCGGAGGATGAGGAAGAGGCTCGACAGATCGTCCATCGATCTAAAGCTTTTACCGTAATCAAAGGATAGTTATACAGAGAAAGCGCGACTGGAGTTGGTCAGAAGTGCATAACACCAGATGAAGGTCGAATCATCCTTAATGATATCCACTCGGGGACCTATGGTCATCATGCGTCCTCTCGGACCATCGTGGCCAAAGCATACCGAGCCGGATTTTACTGGCCAAAGGTGAATGAGATGGCAAAGGAAATAGTGGATAAGTGCGAAGGATGTCAGTTCTACTCGAATATGTCACACAAGCCTGCATCAGCTCTGAAGACCATTCCACTCGTCTGGCCTTTCGCAGTATGGGGGTTGCACATGGTCGGTCCTTTGAGAACAGGTCGGAGTGGCTTCACGCATGTACTGGTAGCAGTCGACAAGTTCACCAAGTGGATTGAGGCTAAACCAATCAAGAACCTTGACGCCGGTGCTGCTGTTAGCTTCATCAGGGAACTGATATTCAGATATGGAGTCCCGCACAGCATCATTACGGATAATGGGTCGAACTTCGACTCGGAGGAATTCGCGGATTTCTGCAACTCTCAAGGAACATGAGTCGACTACGCTTCAGTCGCCCATCCGCAGTCGAATGGACAAGCAGAGCGAGCCAATGGCCTGATTCTCAAGGGATTGAAACCCCGACTGATGCGTGATCTCAAGCATGCAGCTGGAGCTTGGGTCGACGAACTTCCCTCGGTGCTTTGGGGACTGCGGACCACACCTAATCGGTCGACCGGAAGAACTCCATTCTTCTTGGTCTACGGAGCTGAAGCAGTCTTGCCGAGTGACCTTCTCCACAATGCTCCTCGAGTTGAAATCCACAACGAAGCAGAAGCTGAACAAGCGCGGCAGGACGCAGTCGACCTTTTAGAGGAAGAAAGGGAGATGGCTCTGATCCGGTCGATCATCTACCAACAAGATTTGCGTCGTTTCCACACCAGAAATGTGAGGGGTCGAGCCTTCCAGGAAGGAGATTTAGTTCTCCGAGTGGATCAGAAGAAACAACACAAGCTTGCTCCTTCTTGGGAAGGACCCTTCATCGTCACCAAAGTTCTCCACAACGGGGCGTACCATCTTTACAACGTCGAACATAATATCGACGAGCCCCGAGCTTGGAACGCGAAACTACTCCGCCCATTTTACACTTAAGTTTAATCACTCGGATGAGTTGCAATAAAGTACTTCTGTAGTTCATGGATCTCAAAATAATAGTGTCATAGTTCCTCCATAATTTTTGTCACTTTTTATTTTGTCCAATAAAATTTTCCCCTCAGTGGGTGACTTAGCCGCGAATCCGTTTCGCCTAAGTTTGTAAAAATCCTACCGAGTGGTGAGCCAGACTCCCACTCGGAGGCTTAGCTGCGAATCCGTTTCGCCTAAGTTATAAAAATCCTACCGAGTGGTAAGCCAGACTTCCACTCGGAGGCTTAGCTGCAGTCCAAGTACTCGCCTAAGTTATAAAAATCCTACCGAGTGGTAAGCCAGACTTCCACTCGGAGGCTTAGCTGCAGTCCAAGTACTCGCCTAAGTTATAAAAATCCTACCGAGTGGTAAGCCAGACTTCCACTCGGGGGCTTAGCTGCAGCCCAGTGCTCGCCTAAGAAGTAAAAATCCTACCGAGTGAAGAGAAAACCTCTCACTCGGGGGCTTAGCTGCAGCCCAGTGCTCGCCTAAGATATAGAAATCCTACCGAGTGAAGAGCAAATCTCTCACTCGGGGGCTTAGCTGCAGCCCAGTGCTCGCCTAAGATATAGAAATCCTACCGAGTGAAGAGCAAACCTCTCACTCGGGGGCTTAGCTGCAGTCCAAGTACTCGCCTAAGTTATGAAAATCATACCGAGTGAAGAGCAAACCTCTCACTCGAGGGCTTAGCTGCAGCCCAGTGCACGCCTAAGTGGATTAAGGAATAAGTCGACTGCAGTGAGCGTCTTGCTTTGAACCTGCAAAAGACATTTCAAGCCAAAAGCAATCATATTCAAACACCAAATTCAAGTTCGGATCGATACCTAAAGGAACCGAAAGTGCTCAGGCGCTAAGCCCGTTAAGGTTTATTGGTTACAACTCCACTCGGCATACCGAGGCAAATTTAAAGCGTTGAGCTTAGAAGAAGTTTTTTACCCCTCCTGTGGAGGGATGGAAGGTGCAACAAACTCATCAAGATCAATTCCATCTGCGATCCGAGTGGCAGCCGCAAGGAAAGTTTCCATAAAGGACCTGAAGTCGTGTTTCTTGGTGTTGGCCACCCGGAGGGCCGCCAGCTTGTCTTCTCGCGCATCTTTGCAGTGGACTCGGGCCAGACATAGAGCAACATCTGCACCGCACCAAGGCGAGGACTTTTTCCACTCCTGCACTCGACCAGGGATCGTGTTCAAGCGAGCCATCAGCGACTCGAGGTCGTTCTGAAGTGTCTCCCCGGGCCAGAGCGCCGAGTCGATGCGAGATGTGGCGATAGTCCACGACAGCTGCAACACGGGACTCTAGTCGGAAAACATTCATGGCAACTTCGTCGTTCATCAGAGAATTGACGGGGTCAAGGTTTGGTTCCAGCCGGCTAGTTTCTTCTTCAAAGTTTTGACAAAATTCTGCAAGGACGATCACCGAGTCAAGGCAATGGTCGAATGGAAAAACCACGGTTGGAAATGATTGCCGAGCATAGAGATTTACCTTCAAGCATAAGAAACAGCTTCTTGGCAAGACCATTCAGGAAGGCCTCCAGATCTTTTTTCTTCCCAAGAGCAGCTTTCAGATTGGTATTTTCTTGCTCAAGCTTGGCGACTGAAGCTAACTTCTCGTCAACAAGCTTGATCTTCTCAGCTAGTTCAAGGTCTTTCTTCCGTTGGGCCTCCCTCACCTTACCTGCAAGTTACAGCAAGATCAGATTTTGAAACAAATGAAGGGAAAAAGCAGTCATCAAGGTCTCACCAAACATACCTTCGGTCTCCTCCTTTGCCTTCGTCAGATTCTCCTGAACCAGCTTCAAATTCAGCTCGAGCTGAATGTGCTTGTTTTCCAGCTCAGAGTAGCGAGCCACAAGATCACAGGAGTTCTGCGAAGAACCAATCGACTAAATGTCAAATATAATTCACTTCCGAGTGAAAAAGGAAAAATCACGCGTTTCTAAGACTACAACCGAATACAAGCATTCGACCGTAGTCTTGGGGACTACACCCAGTGGGTGCACTCAGCGTGCCCCCACTAATCCTATTGAAGATAGAGTCGACCAGTCGACCTCAAAAAAGAGATATATTCTTTAAGACTGTAATCGACTGCCAGCAGTCGACCACAGTCTCGGGGACTACACCCAGTGGGTGCACTCAGCGTGCCCCCACCGGTTTGGGAAATCCATTCGACATAGTCGAATGACGGAAAGACTGAACTTATGAAGCCTAAGACCGACTGCCAGCAGCCGACCTTAGCCTTGGAGACAGAGTCGACCAGTCGACCGGTTTGCGAAATCCAGTCGCCATAATCGAATGACGGAAAGACTGAAATTATAAAGCCTAAGGCCGACTGCCAGCAGTCGACCTTAGCCTTGGGGACTACACCCAGCGGGTGCACTCAGCGTGCCCCCGCTAACACGGAGTTTAACTCGACACACCCACTGGGTGACTACTATAAATTCTGGAAAGAAAAGTTTTTGATAGCATATCCTAACAGAACAACGGTGGTCGACTGACCTGAACATTGCTTTGGAGGGCGGAACTGGCGTCGTAAGCTGCCTGGCTCGCATCCCGGATGGTCTTCAACTGCTCCATCATGATCCCTGCCTGGCATATCGCCTCCTTCGCTGCGCCAGCTTGGTCCTCTGGGACGTGGTGCATCGTGAAGAGGGAGGGCTGCGGAGCACTCGTCAGTGGATCTGCGAAGGACACGGTGTGTCGAGTGGTGTTCTCCTCCTCTGCGATCAGAGTCTCAGGCACCGTCACATCCTGGGTCACCCTGCTGGCAGACGCTTTCCTACTCCTTCTGTACTTCAGCGGTTCCTCATCTTCATCATCATCAGGGAGAGTGATTACAACATTGGATGGAGCTACAGAAAAGAATCAGGATTAGATCATGAGTCAGTCGACTAAAGACGGTGTTAAGAGCATAGTACCAGGTTTTGAGGTTGCTGCGTCCTCCATCTCATGGTCGTCAGCCCGGGCCGAGGTCTCAGAAGTAGCAGCACTGCAACTCCAAAGAGTCAGTCGACTAACTCCAGCGCCAACCAGAGATAAAGTTCACACAAAACAAGAAGACTTAAGCAACATGATTACCCTGATACGGTGGGGATGGACACCTTCATCTTCGGCAGGTGCTTGGTCGGCTTCGATGGGGCCGCCCTGGGCTGCTTCGACGCCTTTTCAGTCGGCGTCGGAGAGGTGGTCCGAGGGCGCTTGGTCGACTGTGTAACAGTCGCAACCCCCTCGCCGCGTTCGGTCGCAGGGTCATGGACAGTTTTGACCGCCTTTTCGAGCGCGGTGGTGCGACCTCCTCCTCCTCCTCCTCTTCCTCGTCCTCATCGTCATCATCATCATCATCGTCATCATCATCATCATCGGCCTCAGCAGCGTCCGAGTCCCACTCCTCCTCCTGGCTCTCGCCCCCGCTCGCTTCTCCCTCCTCAGTCGGAGCCTGCACTCCGTTGGGCATCGAGTACAGTTCAGTGAGGGCCTGATAAACAACAAGACAAAGATTAGTCGACCGATCGGCAGAGAAAACAGAAATAAATACGACGAGAACACAATGGGAAGTGGAGCAGACATACCTTGTTTGGGTCACTGTGGCAGTCGAGTGGAGGAATCCTTCTGGCTCCGCGAGGGTTATCCTTGTTCCCAGTAACAGCGGCCATCCACCTTTCCAGAGTGGCATCATCGACTGTTTCTGGATTGACCCGAGTCACATCCTCAGTCCCGCAGTACAACCACATGCAATGGCTCCGGAACTGAAGGGGCTGGATACGACGCCTAAGGAAAACCTCCAGGAGATCCATACCCGTCACTCCCTCCCGAACCAACTGAACTACACGCTCCATCAGCATCTTCACGTCAGCTTTCTCCTCCGGAATCAACTTCAGAGAGGAGGGCTTGTTCACTCGGTCCATGGTAAATTGAGGGAGTCCACTCGACTGCCCCGGCGTCGACTGATCCTGGCAGTAGAACCAGGTCAACAGCCAGCCTCTGACTGACTCGGGAAATGTCATGGCTGGGAAGGTGCTCTTGTTCCTGACCTGGATCCCCAGACCCCCACACATTTGGACAACTCGGGTTCTTTCGTCGCCTGGGCTCGCCTTCTTCACGGTTTGAGAGCGACACGTGAATATGTGCTTGAACAAGCCCCAATGCGGTCGACAGCCCAGAAAACTCTCACACATGGACACAAACGCGGCAAGATAGGCGATAGAGTTCGGGGTAAAGTGGTGGAGTTGCGCTCCAAAGAAGTTCAAGAAACCACAGAAGAAAATGCTCGGCGGCAAAGAGAATCCGCGGTCGACATGGGTAGCCAGAAGCACGCACTCACCCTCTTCCGGCTGGGGCTGCCACTCTTTCCCTGGAAGCCTCGCAGCTCCATGAGGGATCAAGCCCTCGTTGGCCATGTCGAGGAGATCCTTCTCCATGATGGTCGACTGGATCCAATCTCCCTGGACCCAGCCTTTCGGCAGGCGAGATCTAGACGAAGACCCGCCGCGGCTGGTGATGGGGTTATGTACCTAGGGTAGGGTCATGGACCTGTTCCAAGTAACTTACCCTAGGACATCCCTAGAAGAGGTCGCCTTCCAGTCGACCAACGAGGATTCACTCGACTGGCCTGAAGGACTCGACCACGAAGACTCACTCGACCACCAAGAGGTCAAAAGGCACTCTGCACTGCAACGGCCTGTAATTAAGTAGACTTTATGATAGTAAAGGCACTTTATGTGGGGCGTTACCAGTAACGTCCCAGCCTTAACTCACCTTAAACCCTCTCCTACGTGGGCTGGCTGGGGTCCTGGCGCACTCTATATAAGCCACCCCCCTCCACAGGCAGAAGGGTTCGGCACCTTGTAATCCATACATTCATAATCCACTCGACCGCCTCCGGGCCCCGAGACGTAGGGCTTTTACTTCTTCCGAGAAGGGCCTGAACTCGTACATCCTTTGTGCTTACAACCTCTCCATAGCTAGGACCTTGCCTCTCCATACCTACCCCCCACTCTACTGTCAGGCTTAGAACCACGACAGTTGGCGCCCACCGTGGGGCAGGTGTTTTAGCGATTTTGTGGAGAAGTTGCGATTCTTCCGAGTATTTTCATCATGGTGTCTGCTGGAGTTTTGATCGAGGGTCAAGAGATCCGTCTCGGCACTCTCACCTTCATCGCCGACGACTCCGCATGGCTCCAAGAGGCTCCACTCGACGTAGATGCGCTCCCCGTCCGCGGTGCGACGCATTTTCGCGCATGTGTCCGCGGCGTTCTGCTGCGGCAACCATCGACCCAGTATCGGTCGGCTCCTCCGTCTTCCACCCTCCCGGTCTCCCGCCAGCGCAAGCGCTCAGGCCGGTCGAGGCTTCAGCGATGGGTGAGTCACGCGGTGGCTCGCCAGTCGACCACCACACAAGTTGCGGCAATCGAGCCCAACGAATCTCTCTACGGCTTGTTCGATCAGTCGACTGGATCCGGAGAGGCTGCATCCGAGTGCGGAAGCAGTGATCCAGCAGCGGAAATCTTGATGGTCGACGGGCCCCACAGCCCTCCTGGCTTCGCCCGCGGTGGTGGAGCAGGCGACGGCGGCGACCCTGCTCGAGGCTACGAAGAGTACCAGCCCGAGCCACTCGACTCTCTGCAAAGAGAAGAGCTTCGCCGCAGGAACGAGGATCCCCTGCGTATTCCCATCGCAGGAGAAACCCCCGAGGCTCGTGCCTTGGAGGAGGCGCGTCTGGCCAATTTGGCCGAGCGCACTCGACTGGAGAACCTTCAGCGAGCACTCGACGAGCGCGCGCGGCAACGAGTTCCCGACACCAGTCGACGTCAACTCTTCCCGCCGACTCAGGTATATCGAACCCCAATTCAGAATTTAGCAGCTGCGACCCGTATAGCAGAGTCCATTCAGCCTTCGCAGTCAGAAGCTGGCAGAGGTTTGCTGCAGATTAGGGATCTGCTCCGGGCAGCAGGAGATCAGAATTCAGCCGTGTCTCAGTCGCGCAACAGAATTCACAGTCGATCTGTCACTGTGAATACGGTTCAGTCGGCTCACAGCCCCAGATCGCCTCCGCGGCGCGAAGGGCGTGAGAATCGGCGAGATCAATATGGCGACAGACTCGACCGAGACGATAGGCGTCGAGTGCCCTATTCCCCTCCGAGGGGTGGGTCTTACGCTCCTCGGCAGCAAGATGACAGACGTGAGCTCAGTGCGGGGCGAAGAGTTCCAGTCGACCCCAGAGAACCAGGCTTCAACGCGCGATCCATTATCGTGCAAGGCTTGGTCGACCGGAACAGAGCCCATCGAGGTGGACTCGACAGAGATGCGCCCACAAGCAGTCGAGTGCATGTTTCTGGTCCTGAATGTTTCAGCAGAGCTATCAGAGCCGCAGTGATCCCTCCTAATTTCAGGTTGGCAACAGGAGTCAGCAAGTTCACTGGTGAGTCTAAGCCTGAAACTTGGCTTGAGGACTACCGAGTGGCGGTTCAGATCAGTGGTGGGAACGACGAGGTGGCCATGAAGCATTTGCCCCTCATGTTGGAAGGTTCTGCCAGGGCATGGCTGACTCAATTGCCTCCTAGCAGCATTTACACTTGGGAAGATCTGTCCCGAGTGTTCGTCAGAACGTTCGAAGGGACTTGCAAGCGACCAGCGGGATTGACAGAATTGCAAGTCTGCGTGCAGAAAACCAATGAGACTCTCAGAGAGTATATTCAGAGGTGGATCACTTTGCACCACACTGTGGAAAATGTCTCTGACCATCAGGCAGTATGCGCCTTCAAAGATGGTGTCAAGAACAGAGAACTGAGTTTGAAATTTGGTCGAACCGGTGACATGACCCTGAGTCGGATGATGGAGATTGCTACCAAGTACGCCAACGGCGAAGAAGAAGACCGACTCCGAAGCGGCAAGCACAAGCCGAGTCAGTCGGAAAAAGGAAACACCAGTCGGAAACAGAAGCGGAAGGCTGAACCGGCAGCTCCTGGAGAGGCTCTGGCCGTGACTCAAGGAAAGTTTAAGGGGAAACCAAAAGGATCCTGGAACCCCAAGAAGGTAAAGGATAAAGAAGGGAACGACGTGATGGATATGCCGTGTCATATTCACACGAAGAAAGATGAAGAGGGGAATATCATTTACCCAAAGCACACCACTCGCCAATGTCGACTCCTGATCCAGCAGTTTCAGGGAAAACAGTCTAAAGACAAGGAGAAGGAGCCGGACAAGGCCGAAGACAAAGAGGACAGTGAGGGAGGATATCCGCATATCAACTCCACTCTGATGATCTTCGCAGATGTGGAAAGCAGAAGTCGACTGAAAGTGATTAACCGAGAGGTTAACATGGTTGCCCCAGCAAAGGCAAATTATCTGAAGTGGTCTCAAACACCCATCACATTCGACCAATCTGATCACCCGACTCATATTGCCACCCCTGGGAGGCAAGCTTTGGTGGTCGATCCAGTTGTCGAAGGCACTCGACTGACAAAGGTACTGATGGACGGTGGAAGTGGGCTGAATCTATTATATGCAGACACGTTGAAAGGTATGGGCATTCCGATGTCCCGACTGAGCACTAGTAACATGAGCTTCCATGGAGTTATACCAGGGAAGAAGGCTGAGTCACTCGGCCAGATAGCTTTGGACGTAGTGTTTGGCGATTCAAAGCATTTTCGCAAAGAAAAGTTGACGTTTGAGGTCGTGGATTTTCAAAGTGCATATCATGCCATTTTGGGGAGACCAGCCTATGCACGGTTCATGGCTCGACCATGTTACGTGTACCTCAAATTGAAGATGCCCGGTCCCAAAGGTGTGATCACTGTCACCGGTGATAGGAAAAAGGCAGAGGAGTGCTTTCAGAAGGGCTCCAAAATTGCCGATTCCCAAGTGACAGCGGTCGAGTTCGAAGAATACAAGCAAAACGCAGATCCGAGTGACTTGCTGCGATCCAAGAAGCCCGCCACAAAATCTGCATTCCAGTCGTCCGGTGAGACGAAGCCTGTTCACATTCACCCGACCGACCCCGAAGCAGCTCCGACCCGCATCTCCACAACACTCGACCCAAAATAGGAAGAAGCGCTCATCCAGTTCCTCCGTGAGAACTGGGACATTTTTGCATGGAAGCCCGCTGACATGCCAGGTGTTCCCAGGGGACTGGCTGAGCATCGCCTAAGAGTCGACTCATCTGCAAAGCCAGTCAAAGAACATCTTCGGCGGTCCGCCGTCCAGAAGAGAAAGGCCATCGGTGAAGAAGTGGCTCGACTGTTGGCGGCAGGATTTATCCGAGAGATATTCCACTCCGAGTGGCTCGCTAATGTCGTCATGGTTCCTAAGAAGGACAAGTCGCTCCGAATGTGCATTGATTTCAAGCACATCAACCGGGCCTGCCCGAAAGATCACTTTCCTCTCCCTCGCATAGATCAAATTGTTGACTCGACCGCGGGATGCGAGAGGTTGTCTTTTTTAGATGCTTACTCCGGGTACCACCAGATCCGTCTGTATAGGCCCGATGAAGTAAAAACAGCTTTCATCACTCCATTCGGGTGCTTCTGCTATATCACCATGCCATTCGGCCTCAAGAATGCCGGAGCCACATTTATGCGAATGATCCAGAAGTGTCTACTCACTCAAATCAGTCGGAATGTGGAAGCTTATATGGATGGTATTGTTGTCAAGTCACGAAAAGGTTCCGACCTGCTCGCTGACCTCGCCGAAACATTTGCCAACCTCAGAAGGTATGATATCAAGCTCAATCCATCAAAGTGCACATTTGGAGTTCCTGGTGGCAAGTTACTCGGTTTTCTCGTTTCCGAATGGGGAATCGACGCCAACCCAGAAAAGATTGGCACTATTCTCCGAATGAAACGCCCTGTGCGAGTGCACGATGTCCAGAAGCTTACTGGATGCTTGGCCGCATTAAGTCGATTCATCTCACGACTCGGTGAAAAGGCATTGCCTCTTTACCGACTCATGAAGAAGGCTGACAAGTTCGAGTGGACCCCAGAAGCTGATGCAGCATTTGCCGAGCTAAAAGCTCTGCTCTCCACCCAGCCGGTGCTTGCTGCTCCAATCAGCAAAGAGCCTCTGTTGCTCTACATCGCAGCCACAGGACAAGTCGTCAGTACTGTGCTAACGGTCGAGCGGGAAGAAGAAGGAAAAGCTCTCAAAGTTCAGCGCCCAGTGTATTATTTGTCTGAAGTCTTGACTCCATCCAAGCAGAGATATCCTCATTATCAGAAGCTTGTGTATGGAATATACATGACCACAAAGAAGGTTGCTCATTATTTCTCTGACCATTCAATCACAGTCGTCAGCGACGCTCCACTATCAGAGATTTTGCACAACAGAGATGCAACTGGTCGAGTGGCCAAATGGGCGATTGAACTTCTTCCCCTTGATATCAAGTTTGAGGCAAAGAAAGCCATTAAGTCCCAGGCAATAGCAGATTTCCTCGCCGAGTGGATCGAACAGTAGCAGCCGACTGAAGTTCACTCGGAGCATTGGACCATGTTTTTCGATGGTTCTAAGATGTTGAATGGTTCCGGTGCTGGGGTTGTCCTGGTTTCCCCCAGAGGAGATAAGCTCAGATATGTGCTCCAGATTCACTTTGATTCCTCCAACAATGAGGCAGAATATGAGGCCCTCCTATATGGGTTGCGCATGGCCATTTCACTCGGCGTCCGTCGCCTAATGGTCTATGGCGACTCGGATTTAGTGGTCAATCAGGTGATGAAAGAGTGGGACGTGAGAAGCCCAGCCATGACTGGATACTGCAGTGCAGTGAGGAAGCTGGAGAAAAAGTTCGAGGGGTTGGAGCTCCATCATATACCCCGACTGAAAAATCAAGCAGCTGATGATCTAGCAAAGATAGGTTCCAAGAGAGAAGCCATTCCGAGTGGTGTGTTCTTGGAGCATATACATACTCCGTCAGTCAAAGAAGATCCTTTCACCGAAGAAACTCCGCATCCCAAGAGTGCCACAGATCCGACTGAAGTTGAAGTCCCAGCGGTGGTCGACTTGATCATGGAGGTTTTGGTAGTCATTCCCGACTGGACGATCCCGTATGTCGCATATATCTTGAGGAAAGAGCTTCCGGAGGATGAGGAAGAGGCTCGACAGATCGTCCGTCGATCTAAGGCCTTTACCGTCATCAAAGGACAATTATACAGAGAGAGCACGACTGGAGTCGGTCAGAAGTGCATAACTCCAGAAGAAGGTCGACTCATCCTCAATGATATTCACTCGGGGACCGAGCCGGATTTTACTGGCCCAAGGCGAATGAGATGGCAAAGGAGATAGTGGATAAGTGCGAGGGATGTCAGTTCTACTCGAATATGTCGCACAAACCTGCGTCAGCTTTGAAGACCATCCCACTCGTCTGGCCTTTTGCAGTCTGGGGGCTGGACATGGTCGGCCCTTTGAGAACAGGACGAAGTGGCTTCACGCATGTACTGGTGGCAGTCGACAAGTTCACCAAGTGGATCGAGGCTAAACCAATCAAGAGCCTCGACACCGGTACTGCTATTAGCTTCATCAGGGAACTAATATTCAGATATGGAGTCCCACACAACATCATTACGGATAACGGGTCGAACTTTGACTCAGAGGAATTCAGAACCTTCTGCAACTCCCAGGGCACACGGGTCGACTACGCATCAGTCGCCCATCCGCAGTCGAATGGACAAGCAGAGCGAGCTAATGGACTGATTCTCAAGGGACTGAAGCCGCGACTGATGCGTGATCTCAAACATGCGGCTGGAGCTTGGGTCGACGAACTTCCATCTGTACTCTGGGGACAGCGGACCACGCCCAATCGGTCGACCGGAAGAACTCCATTCTTCTTGGTCTATGGAGCCGAAGCAGTCTTGCCGAGTGATCTTCTCCACAATGATCCTCGAGTCGAAATCTACAATGAAGCAGAAGCTGAACAAGCGCGGCAGGACGCAGTCGACCTTTTAGAGGAAGAAAGGGAGATGGTTCAGATCCGGTCGACCATCTACCAACAAGATCTGCGCCGTTTCCACGCCCGAAATGTGAGAGGTCGAGCCTTCCAGGAAGGGGATTTGGTTCTCCGAGTGGATCAGCACAAACCACACAAGCTTGCTCCTTCTTGGGAAGGCCCCTTCATCGTCACCAAGGTTCTCCACAACGGGGCGTACCGTCTTTACAACGTCGAGCATAATATCGACGAGCCCCGAGCTTGGAACGCGGAGCTACTCCGCCCATTTTACACTTAAGTTTTATCACTCGGATGAGTTGCAATAAAGTACTTCTGTAGTTCATGGGTTTAGAAATAATTGTGTCATCACTTTTTATTTTTGTCCACATAAAAACTCCCCCTCAGTGGGTGGCTTAGCCGCGAATCCGTTTCGCCTAAGTTTGTAAAAATCCTATCGAGTGGTGAGCCAGACTCTCACTCGGAGGCTTAGTTGCGAATCCGTTTCGCCTAAGTTATCAAAATCCTACCGAGTGGTAAGCCAGCCTTCCACTCGGGGGCTTAGCTGCAGTCCAAGGACTCGCCTAAGTTTATCAAAATCCTACCGAGTGGTAAGCCAGCCTTCCACTCGGGGGCTTAGCTGCAGTCCAAGGACTCGCCTAAGTTTATCAAAATCCTACCGAGTGAAGAGCAACCCTCACACTCGGGGGCTTAGCTGCAGTCCAAGCACTCGCCTAAGTTTATCAAAATCCTACCGAGTGAAGAGCAACCCTCTCACTCGGGGGCTTAGCTGCAGTCC
>NC_057807.1:269278405-269279455 GCF_018294505.1 Triticum aestivum | reverse complement strand
AGCTAATGGACTGATTCTCAAGGGACTGAAGCCGCGACTGATGCGTGATCTCAAACACGCGGCTGGAGCTTGGGTCGACGAACTTCCATCTGTACTCTGGGGACTGCGGACCACGCCCAATCGGTCGACCGGAAGAACTCCATTCTTCTTGGTCTATGGAGCCGAAGCAGTCTTGCCGAGTGATCTTCTCCACAATGCTCCTCGAGTCGAAATCTACAACGAAGCAGAAGCTGAACAAGCGCGGCAGGACGCAGTCGACCTTTTAGAGGAAGAAAGGGAGATGGCTCTGATCCGGTCGACCATCTACCAACAAGATCTGCGCCGTTTCCACGCCCGAAATGTGAGAGGTCGAGCCTTCCAGGAAGGGGATTTGGTTCTCCGAGTGGATCAGCACAAACCACACAAGCTTGCTCCTTCTTGGGAAGGCCCCTTCATCGTCACCAAGGTTCTCCACAACAGGGCGTACCGTCTTTACAACGTCGAGCATAATATCGACGAGCCCCGAGCTTGGAACGCGGAGCTACTCCGCCCATTTTACACTTAAGTTTTATCACTCGGATGAGTTGCAATAAAGTACTTTTGTAGTTCATGGGTTTAGAAATAATTGTGTCATCACTTTTTATTTTTGTCCACATAAAAACTCCCCCTCAGTGGGTGGCTTAGCCGCGAATCCGTTTCGCCTAAGTTTGTAAAAATCCTATCGAGTGGTGAGCCAGACTCTCACTCGGAGGCTTAGCTGCGAATCCGTTTCGCCTAAGTTTATCAAAATCCTACCGAGTGGTAAGCCAGCCTTCCACTCGGGGGCTTAGCTGCAGTCCAAGCACTCGCCTAAGTTTATCAAAATCCTACCGAGTGGTAAGCCAGCCTTCCACTCGGGGGCTTAGCTGCAGTCCAAGTGCTCGCCTAAGTTATAAAAATCCTACCGAGTGAAGAGCAACCCTCTCACTCGGGGGCTTAGCTGCAGTCCAAGCACTCGCCTAAGTTGTGAAAATCCTACCGAGTGAAGAGCGATCCTCTCACTCGGGGGCTTAGCTGCAGCCTCGTGCTCGC